>NC_044033.1:23991526-24291526 GCF_901765095.1 Microcaecilia unicolor | reverse complement strand
TCCAGTGATGCTGCAGGTACTGGGACTCTGCCAGGCACATGAATGACAAAGATAAGTAACTTTTTAAATGAAATAAGAAATGAAATGTAACTACCCAAAACAACCTTTTTGGGGTTTTTACCCTTTAACTGATCAATGAAACTTCACAACCCACTCATAAACCACATGTCCACTAGTGACCAGCTACATGTGTTACTAATTGTTAGCAGCTAGCAGTGTTAACTGCTAAAATGTCGCTAAAATTACAGTACTATATAGTTATACTACCAATAAATTTCCTCAGATTTCAAGATATCTCTACACCTTGTTTGAGCTCTTCCCATACCCTTGGGTAGTGTGGGCACCACTTGTTAAGAACCCCAGTTTTAGAGTAATAGAATTGGACTAACGATGAGAAAAGTCAACTGGAGATTTTCCTCACACTGGAATTTGTGTGCAAGTCTCCTGGTTGTAATGGTTCATAGTTTAACAATATTAACCAAAGTTTAAGACTGGCTGCACACTCTTTCTAAGATTGACTTTATAAAATAGGTAAATATTTCAATTTTTCGCAAGCTCCATTATAAAACCCCGTTCAGTTTTAATTGAATAAAATTAATTGAAATAAGACAATTTAATACAGAATTAGTTACAAATATGACAAAGACAGCATCTCGTTACATTAGGAACAGAATTTTAGTTTGGTAACTCATGTAATACTGTCCTCAAATACTAATTATATCTGATCTTCATATTACACACTACACATATGGTACACATTCTATAAAAGTGTGAAGAGCAATTCTATAACTGAGCTTCTGAACTTATGTGCACTTTATGTGCCTAAGTGCACTACGTGCTATTCTAGAAGGAGGCACGTAAGTGCCTTAACAGCCCTTTTACTAAGCTGCGGTAAAAAAGGGCTCTGCGCTAGCGGCGGGACAGTTTTTGCCACACGCCGAGGCCTTTTTTACCACAGCGGGTAAAAAAAGCCGAAAAAAAGACATGGTCACACGGTAAGATTGTTCTTACCACGTGGCCATGCTTGGGGGGGGCACTTACCACCACCCATTAAGGTGGTGGTAAGGACTCCTGTGCTAACCTGGAAGTAACTGCATAGCACACGGTGCTGCCCGATTACCTCTGGGTAACCCCCTGCGGAAATATATATACATAAGTACATAAGTGTTGCCATACTGGAACAGACCAAAAGTCCATCAAGCCCAGCACCCTGTTACCAACAGTGGCCAATCCAGGTGACAAATACCTGGCAAGATCCCCAAAAAGTACAAAACATTTTATACTGCTTATCCCAGAAATAGTGGATTTTCCCCAAGTCCATTTAAAAATGGTCTATGGACTTTTCCTTTAGGAAGCCACCCAAACCTTTTTTAAACTCTGCTAAGCTAACCGCCTTTACCACATTCTCTGGCAACGAATTCCAGAGTTTAATTACATGTTCAGTGAAGAAACATTTTCTCCAATTCGTTTTACATTTAATACATTGTAGCTTCATCGCATGCCCCCTAGTCCTAGTATTTTTGGAAAGCGTAAACAGATGCTTCACTTCTACTCGTTCAACTCCACTCATTATTTTATAGACCTCTATCATATCTCCCCTCAGCCGCCTTTTCTCTAAGTTGAACAGCCCTAGCCACTTTAGCCTTTCCTTTTTGAATATTTCCGCTAGCGCTGGAAATGCTGTGCACTGGGGTGGAACTACCGTCGGCGTCCACGTTGGGCCAGCGGTAGCTCCAGATTGGCATGTGGTAAGCCTGAGCTGGGCTAACCGTTGATTAATAAAGGGGCCCCTTAGTGCTTAACAGCAAGGGGGTGTACATGTGGGCAGAGAATGAGAGGGACATAGGCATGTCCAACTTGTGCGCGTTAACTTACAGAATACTACAACTTATACGCACTGCATGGTGCACTTAGGAGTGCCCAATTACGCCTGTCATTCACGTGGTGTAAAGCAGCGACGCCTAAATGTAGGCATGCCAATTTGGGTTTCTGCTAGTACTCTATAATAGCATCTTGGCGAACACATGTCGTTACAGAATTGGCACTCAGCATGCTTACATAGTAACATAGTAGATGACGGCAGAAAAAGACCTGCATGGTCCATCCAGTCTGCCCAAGACAAACTCATGTGTATACCTTACCTTGATTTGCACCTGTCTCTCCCAGGGCACAGACCGTACAAGTCTGCCCAGCAGTTTTTCCCGCCTCCCAATCACCTGTCCCGCCTCCCATCACCGGCTCTGGCACAGACCATACAAGTCTGCCCTCCCCTATTCTCGCCTCCCAACCACCAACCCCTTTTCCCCCACCTGTTCCGCCACCCAATTTTAGCTAAGCTTCTGAGGATCCATTCCTTCTGCACAGGATTCTTTATGCATATCCCACGCATGTTTGAATTCCGTTACAGTTCTCATCTCCACCACCTCCCGCGGGAGGGCATTCCAAGCATCCACCACCCTCTCCGTGAAAAAATACTTCCTGACATCTTTCCTGAGTCTGCCCCCCTTCAATCTCATTCACGTGGTGTAAAGCAGCGACGCCTAAATGTAGGCATGCCAATTTGGGTTTCTGCTAGTACTCTATAATAGCATCTTGGCGAACACATGTCGTTACAGAATTGGCACTCAGCATGCTTCACTGGAGCGCCTAACTGGAGGCACAAAGTTAAAGAATTGCCCCCACACTGTATAATGTTTCAGTTACAGCAGCACTTTAAAAAAGAAAAGGTATGCGGAAAAAAAAATAACACAAAATGCAATGGCATTAAAAGAACCATTATGATCCTTACCTGTTGTACGTATCTGTCAGTAGTTTTCCACATGTAATAATACTCAATGATGCTAGTAAGAGATTTCCATGGAAGCTGGAAAAAAATAAACCACATTGTTAATGAACAAATGTTAAAATAATTTTAATTAACATACTCATGAATACCATCAGACCAAGTCAGGCTTAAGTATTTTTATTTACTTGCAAGGAGACAGATCTAACTGCAGTCAGAAGGTTGTCTGACTCTAAAAATCCTCCCCTCTGCTTCTTATACATTTTTCTAGGTGCAGGGATACAAAGGAAATTTGTTGCCTGTGTGTCTGTCAACACTTTCATATTTTCTAACATGTTACATTTCTAGGCTACTGGGAGTTAGCTTGTCTGGCTCCCAAGCATTATCTAGGTACATTCCATTCTACTACATTTCAGAGAGTCTACATTTATTGTAGAAATTGTAAGAATGATTAACCCTATGTTAGCAAAACATTTTTTTTACAACAAACTTAAATGTACAGTACACCAATATCCTAGGTATCATCTCATTACATTATAGAAGTCTAATGTGTAGCGTTGCTCATTGGCATTTAAGGCTTTTGAGGAAACAGGGCGCACCCATTTAAGCACTCCAGTGATGTGCAGGGAGCATCTATTCTGTAACAGCATCTGAGCGCTCCAATTCCATTATAAAATGCTAGTGTAAATCTGCATTGGCATGCGAGAACAATCATTTCCACCAGGTAAATAGCAAGTGTAAATGGTTGCGCCAAATTCGCCATGTAGTACACATAACATATATTTATTTATTGAGATATCTTAACCACTTTTATGAAGTGATCCACCCAAGGCAATGTACAGCAGGTACAGTTTAACATAAAACTTACAATTTTGTTAACTGTACAAACAATAATAAAATGACCAAATATAAGAATGAATACCATCAATGAGATAAGCTGGGAGATGGCAAATTGAAACCTAGTAATGGGACTAACATAATACAGCATTAGAAATATACACATTTAACAGCACTGTACAACAATCATACAACAGAAATATTACAATACTCAGCAGAATACAAATGATACCATAATAGTCAGCATAGAAATTCATATAACAGATATGATACTTAAAATTGCAATTCTATTTACACAGGATGCAAAGCGCAAACCATTAAGAAACTCCAGACTGCTCAGAACACCGCAGCCAGACTCATATTCGGAAAGGCAAAATATGAAAGCGCCAAACCCCTTAGAGAAAAATTACATTGGCTTCCATTAAATGATCAAATTGCATTCAAAATCTACACCTTAACTCATAAAATCATTCATGGAGAGGCTCCATCATATACGTCAGACCTAATTGACTTACCAGCACGAAATACCAAAAGTTCATCATGTACTTTCCTAAACCTCCAGTACCCCAACTGCAGAAGTCTTAAATACAAATCAATATGCGTCTAGCTTCGCCTACGTCTGCACACAATTATGCAATAAACTACCGCATACTATAAAAACAACGCACGACTTGACAACCTTCTAGAAGTTACTGAAGACGTACCTGTTCAAAGAGACTTACAAGAAGAATCCTCCTTAATCACTTGATTTCTAATCCATACCAGAGCCTACCAATATTGATCCCTTCTAATTTGATTATTTTATCATATTATTATTATTGAACATTATATCTTATCCTGCTCTCACTTATATGTTATGTATTATCATTTTATTTACCTGTTATTCTTGCACATTAATTCAATATGCTAAACCTCTTACTCTGTTAATAGTGATGCCATTGCAACATAATGTAAGCCACATTAAGCCTGCAAATAGGTGGGAAAATGTGGGATACAAATGCAGCAAAATAAAAACAAATAAATGTAATGTACAATACAAATGAAACACCTTAATTGGCATACATTAGAATATTTAAACAATGTATGATACTATGCAATTCATACAATACAATACAATGAAACATCTTCATAGGTAGACAAGGGGGCAAGTGCAGCTGAGATATATGGAGAGCACAAATTGATAGCACTATCCTCCAAATTCTATAAATGGCAAAATTACATGTGCAATTTTCAGAACAAATAGAAAGGGTAATACAGCACACATAGAAAGTATACAAACAAAAAAAGCAACACTGGGCCTTCAAGACTGGGATAACGCCGTGTTTCGGCGTTATACAACACCAGCCTCAGAGGTCCAAATTTCGCTTCTGCAGTATATACGTTGTGTAAGTCCAATGCCTATGAACTCAACACTTGAAAGGGTATCTGCAGAGAATGATAGCCGCAATGCGAAGATTAGGCTTCTGTAACAGCCTTCTCATTTGCAAAAATCAATGTTAAAAGCTGTGGGAGGTTGTGAAGACAAAAATGAGGGAATTCGAGAATGCATGGGATAAACACTATGGATCACTATATAGAAAAAGGAAGGAATCCAATTAAAACAAACAAAAAACAAATGAATGACCTCACAACTGGAGTAAGATTTGACAGCAGCTTCAGAGGTTGGGAAGTAAGACCAATGTCAGGCAGACTCTTACGGTCTGGGTCTCATAAATGGCAAAAACAGATCAGGATCAAGGCTGGAGTGGGCTTCAATGGCAACTCCAGTAGTTAAGAAGTAGGACTAGTGTCCCAAAATTTGCGGGGAGAGGCAGAGATTAAGTAAACTGGTGTTAAATCATGAAGAAGTGGAACATGTGCAGATTGCCAGATTCAACTCTGGCCATCTTGTTGGGCAGACTGAATGGATTGTTCAGGTCTTTATCTGCCGACATTTACTATGTTACTATACTACCAGCCTTTGAGCTGGCATAAGTGCTCACGCCTCCAAGTGAGGCACATAAATGTGGATTTACTCTAGTATTCTATAGCAGCAGTTCATGGAACTGCCATTATAGAATTGATGTTTAGCGCCCAAATGTTTGGTACCTAACTTTAGATGACCTTTCTTGAATCTACCCCTTAATGCACACTAATTCCTACATTAATTGCATAGCGTGGAATGGGGTGGAGAACAGGGGTGAACTGCATCTTGCAGTTACTGCATGGTAACTTATGTGGGTTAGTTTGTTTTAATTTACCATTTATAAGCTGCCCTATACCACAAAAAAAAAAAAACCCTAGGAAGTTTACAAAACAAACAACCAAAAAAAAACCCCTCAATAACAATAAAATACAAAATAGTTAAAAATACTAATTAAACACACAAATTATAAACATCCTCTCATAACCCACTTCCAAGTTAAAATCTAACAAATTCAGCTCAGTGTCCCAGATACAGTAGTGCCACCTACTCAATAAAAACACAAATTAGCAACTTACACGACAAATCAGATTCTAAATACAATACGTCCACAACCATTTTAAGTCCAAAACAGATATGTTAAAAAATTGTTATTCTCTTCTTAATAATTCTTCAGTTTCCTTCTAAATAATACATAATTTGCCTCTATTTCAATGCAGAGGCTTTGCAAAAAAACACAAAGAACACTAAAGGGGGGAGGTGTTGTTTTACGGTTCACCAATTATTCGTAACTAGCCCCCCTGTTCTGTGCTAGCGGCTGCCGTGCACTAATGCCGACGCAGCCCATTCACTTTGAATGGGCTGTGTCAGCATTGTCGCGTGGCTTAGTAAACAGAGGGGTAGATCTCATTGCAGAAAATGAGACCTCTGCTAAAATAACACATGAACATGGACTACCATTAAGAAAACCACTTCCTAAAACCAACACATTTACATGTGTATATCACATACACAAATACTTATTTTAGGAAGCTGCTATTTGCATGTGGAGATCCATAACACACAGCAATCTTAAAGATGTGTGGTTTGGGTAGAGCTATATTCTACAAGTGCATTCCTCATTTTACAAAGGCAATACACATATGTATGTGAGGTTTTAAATTGGATCAAAGACATGCATAGGCTTTAAAACTGTGCTAGTTTTCACGCAGGATTTCACATGAGGGATTAAAGCAACTATTCTTAATCCCATGCACGTCCATTTTCGGCCCCAAAAAAAAAAGGGCCTTTTTTTGCAGGTGTGCTGGAAAATGGACTTGTGCGTCTCCAATACACGCGTCTACACAAGCACAGGCCGTTTTTCAGCGTACCGTAGTAAAAGGACCCTGTTTTTAATATATGGAGAAGTGGTAAAGTTGTCCTGTGTGGTGTCTGACTTTGTTTTTGTTTTTATCGATGATTTATATTATAGTGCTTATTTTCAAAGCATACAGAGTCTCAAAATGCCCAAATGGATGTCCATTTGCTTGAAACATCCAAATCCCGATTTTGCAAAGGCAGAAAATGGACGTCTAACACTGCAGTATGTCCAAACAACAAGGGGGTATTGTTTTGGGCAGGACTAGGGAGGACCCAAAATTAGGACTTCCAACAGTGTTTACCAAACGGGAAGAAATGTTCAAGTCTAAAAAGAAGAATGTCCTCAGACCTTTTTCAGTGATAGTGAATGATACATACCTGTAGCAGGTGTTCTCCGAGGACAGCAGGCTGATTGTTCTCACGACTGGGTGACGTCCGCGGCAGCCCCCACCAACCGGAAAAAAGCTTCGCGGGACGGTCGGCACGCAGGGCACGCCCCACCGCGCATGCGCGGCCGTCTTCCCGCCCGTGCGCGACCGCTCCCGCCAGTTGAATGACTAGCAAAAGATGAAACCACACAACTCCAAAGGGGAGGAGGGAGGGTAGGTGAGAACAATCAGCCTGCTGTCCTCGGAGAACACCTGCTACAGGTATGTATCATTCACTTTCTCCGAGGACAAGCAGGCTGCTTGTTCTCACGACTGGGGTATCCCTAGCTTTCAGGCTCACTCAAAACAAGAACCCAGGTCAATTGAACCTCGCAACGGCGAGGGTACAACAGAAATTGACCTACGAAGAACAACTAACTGAGAGTGCAGCCTGACCAGAATAAATTCGGGTCCTGGAGGGTGGAGTTGGATTTACACCCCAAACAGATTCTGCAGCACCGACTGCCCGAACCGACTGTCGCGTCGGGTATCCTGCTGGAGGCAGTAATGTGATGTGAATGTGTGGACAGATGACCACGTCGCAGCCTTGCAAATCTCTTCAATAGTGGCTGACTTCAAGTGGGCCACTGCCATGGCTCTGACACTATGAGCCGTGACATGACCCTCAAGAGCCAGCCCAGCCTGGGCGTAAGTGAAGGAAATGCAATCTGCTAGCCAATTGGAGATGGTGCGTTTCCCGACAGCGACCCCTAGCCTGTTAGGGTCGAAAGAAACAAACAATTGGGCGGACTGTCTGTGGGGCTGTGTCCGCTCCAAGTAGAAGGCCAATGCTCTCTTGCAGTCCAATGTGTGCAACTGACGTTCAGCAGGGCGGGTATGCGGCCTGGGGAAGAATGTTGGCAAGACAATTGACTGGTTAAGATGGAACTCCGACACCACCTTCGGCAGGAACTTTGGGTGGGTGCGGAGCACTACTCTGTTGTGATGAAATTTGGTATACGGAGCATGAGCTACTAGGGCTTGAAGCTCACTGACCCTACGAGCTGAAGTAACTGCCACCAAGAAAATGACCTTCCAGGTCAAGTACTTCAGATGGCAGTAATTCAGTGGCTCAAAAGGAGGTTTCATCAGCTGGGTGAGGACGACGTTGAGATCCCATGACACTGTAGGAGGCTTGATAGGGGGCTTTACCAAAAGCAAACCTCTCATGAATCGAATGACTAAAGGCTCTCCAGAGATGGCTTTACCTTCCACACGATAATGGTAAGCACTAATAGCACTAAGATGATTCCTTACTGAGTTGGTCTTGAGGCCAGACTCTGATAAGTGCAGAAGGTATTCAAGCAGGTTCTGTGCAGGGCAAGAACGAGGTTCTAGGGCTTTGCTCTCACACCAAACGACAAACCTCCTCCACTTGAAAAAGTAACTCTTTTTAGTGGAATCCTTCCTAGAGGCAAGCAAGACCCGGGAGACACCCTCAGACAGACCCAACGCAGCAAAGTCTACGCCCTCAACATCCAGGCCGTGAGAGCCAGGGATTGAAGGTTGGGGTGCAGCAACGCTCCGTCGTTCTGCGAAATGAGAGTCGGAAAACACTCCAATCTCCACGGTTCTTCTGAGGACAACTCCAGAAGAAGAGGGAACCAGATCTGACGGGGCCAAAAGGGCGCTATCAGAATCATGGTGCCGCGGTCTTGCTTGAGCTTCAGTAAGGTCTTCCCCACCAAAGGTATGGGAGGATAAGCATACAGGAGGCCGGTCCCCCAATGAAGGAGAAAGGCGTCCGACGCTAGCCTGCCGTGTGCCTGAAGTCTGGAACAGAACAGAGGCAGCTTGTGGTTGGTCTGAGAGGCGAAAAGGTCCACCGAGGGGGTGCCCCACGCTCGGAAGATCTTGCGTACCACTCTGGCATGGAGAGACCACTCGTGCGGTTGCAATACTCTGCTCAGTCTGTCGGCCAGACTGTTGTTTACGCCTGCCAGGTACGTGGCTTGGAGGAGCATGCCGAAGTGACACGCCCAACGCCACATCCCGACGGCCTCCTGACACAGGGGGCGAGATCCGGTTGCCCCCCTGCTTGTTGACGTAATACATTGCAACCTGATTGTCTGTCCGAATTTGGATAATTTGGCAGGACAGCCGATCTCTGAAAGCCTTCAGTGCGTTCCAGATCGCTCGGAGCTCCAGGAGGTTGATCTGCAGATCCTTTTCCTGGAGGGACCACAGACCCTGGGTGTGAAGCCCATCGACATGGCGAGATGCATCCGTCGTCAGCACTTTCGTGGGCTGCGGAATTTGGAATGGACGTCCCAGGGTCAAATTGGTCCGGATGGTCCACCAGAGCAGTGAAGTGCGGCAACTGGTGGAGAGGCGGATGACATCTTCTAGATTCCCGGTGGCTTAAAACCACTGGGAAGCTAGGGTCTATTGAGCAGATCTCATGTGAAGACGAGCCATGGGAGTCACATGAACTGTGGAGGCCATATGACCCAGAAGTCTCAACATCTGCCGAGCTGTGATCTGCTGAGACGCTCTGGTCTGCGAAGCCAGGGCCAAGAGATTGGTAGCCCTCGCTTCGGGAAGGTAGGCCTGAGCCGTCTGGGTATTCAGCAGCGCTCCTATGAATTCCAGAGACTGAGTAGGCTGGAGATGGGACTTTGGGTAATTTATCACAAACCCCAGCAGCTCCAGAAGTTGAATAGTGCACTGCATGGACCGGAGGGCTCCTGCCTCCGAGGTGCTCTTGACCAGCCAATCGTCGAGATATGGGAACACGTGCACTCCCAGCTTGCGTAGATACGCCGCCACCACCACGAGGCACTTTGTAAACACTCGTGGGGCAGAGGCGAGCCCAAAGGGCAGCACACAATACTGAAAGTGCCGTGCGCCCAGGCGGAATCTGAGATACTGTCTGTGACTGAGAAGGGCGGAGAGTTCCTCTGCAAGTACCTGCTTGTGATGGGAGCTGAAAGACTGAGCTCCCGGAGGACAATTTGGAGGCAGGGAGGCCAAATTCAGGGCGTATCCGCACCGCACTATTTGGAGAACCCACTGGTCGGAGGTTATGAGAGGCCACCTTTGGTGAAAAAATTTTAACCTCCCTCCGACCGGCAGATCGTCCGGTACGGACACTTGTAGGGCGGCTATGTTCCCGTGGATCCAGTCAAAAGCCCGTCCCCGGCTTTTGCTGTGGAGGCGCAGGGGGCTGCTTAGGCGCACGCTGTTGACGAGAACGAGCGCGCTGGGGCAGTCCCTGTGCCTGACGAGGCCTTCGGGCCGGCTGGTTGTACCTACGCTTCGCAAAAGAATAGGGTGCAGCCTGCCGGGCCCGGGAAAAACGTCCACCTGTGGAGGTGGATGCTGAAGGCGCCTGATGGGAGAGCTTGTCGAGAGCGGTTTCCCGCTGATGCAGTTGGTCCACCATCTGCTCGACCTTCTCGCCAAAAATGTTATCCCCCCGGCAAGGGACGTCGGCCAGTCTCTGCTGGGTGCGGTTGTCCAGGTCAGAGGCACGCAGCCATGAGAGCCTGCGCATCACTATACCTTGGGCCGCAGCACGAGATGCCACGTCACAGGTGTCATAGATACTCCCGGACAGGAACTTTCTGCACGCCTTCAGCTGCCTGACCACCTCCTGATAAGGCCTGGACTGCTCCGGCGGGAGCTTCTCGACCAGGTCCGCCAGTTGTTGCACATAGGTCCGCATGTGGATGCTCATATAGAGCAGGTATGATTGGATGCGGGTCACGAGCATGGAGGATTGGTAGGCCTTCCTCCCAAACGAGTCCAGAGTGCGAGACTCCCGCCCCGGGGGCGCCGAGGCGGTATCCCTCGAACTCCGTGCCCTCTTGAGAGCAGAATCCACGACCGCTGAGTCATGGGGCAATTGTGGCCGCATTAGCTCTGGGTCAGAGTGGATCCTGTACTGGGACTCTGCTTTCTTGGGAATGGTGGGGTTAGTTAATGGTCGCACCCAGTTCCGAAGCAGCGTCTCCTTAAGGACATTGTGCAGCGGCACCGTGGAGGACTCTCTAGGTGGTGATGGATAGTCGAGGACCTCGAGCATCTCGGCCCTCGGCTCTTCCACAGAGACCACGGGGAAGGGAATGCTAATAGACATATCCCGCACAAAGGAGGCAAAGGAGAGACTCTCGGGAGGTGAGAGTTTCCTCTCCGGTGAAGGCGTGGGGTCCGAGGGAAGGCCCGTAGACTCCTCTGAGGAGAAATATCTAGGGTCCTCCTCTTCCCCCCACGAGTCCTCATCCTCGGTGTCGGACATAAGCTCATGTAGCTGAGTCCTGAACCGGGCCCGGCTCGACGTCGAGGCACCAGGGTCTCGGTGTCGTCGAGCGGTGGACTCCCGCGCTGGCGGGGACGGAGCTCCCTCCATCGACGTCGACGGGGACTCCACCTGCGTGGCGGTCGAGACCGGCACCGCAAGCGGCGGCGGTGTCGACGGGCCCGGCACCGGGCTAGAGCTCGCCGGCGCCACAGTCATCGGCGCCGGGGGTGCTTGCACAGCCTGGCGCATCAGCCCTTCCAGGATCCCCGGAAGGATGGCTCTGAGGCACTCGTCCAGGCCCGCTGCCGAGAAAGGCGGTGGGGCCGGTAGGGGTGTCGGTGCCCGGATCTGGTGGGAGCCAGGAGACTGCACCGAGGTGCCGGGACCCTGTTGCGTCGGCACCTCTATCACCGACGGGGATCTCTCCTCTCGATGGAGACGCTTCAGCGTCGACTCCTCTCCGATGTGCATCGAGGGCGACCGGTGACGGCGCTTCTTATCCTTCTTCCGATGCCCGTCACCGGCGCCGGGAGGCATGGAGGAGGAGGATGACGATCCCCCTCGGTCTCGAGGAACCGGGTCAGACAGGGTTCGGTCCCGTGGGCCACGGGCTGAGGGAGTGACCGGGGCCGACTGCCCACGCGGCCTCTCACCTCTACCCTCACCGGAGGACCGGCGGGCCGACGGGACCTGTTCTCCTGGGGTCGATGCCATCGGTGCCGATGTCTCGGGCATCGATACCGGTACCGAAGGACCGGGCGTCGATACCGATGCCGTCGAGGTCGACGTCGAGGGGCCGGCGCAAGTTCCAAAAATACGGTCCCGTTGAACTTGCCTCGCAACCTGAGTCCGTTTCCGGAGACCGAGACACAGGGGACACGACTTGAAATTGTGCTCCGGCCCGAGGCACTGGAGGCACCAAGCGTGGGTGTCGGTCTGCGAGATGGGCCGGCCGCACCGACCACACTTTTTAAATCCACTCGGGACCTTCGAGGACATCGACGGAAAAATCGCGTCGGCGAAATTAAAGTCGTCGATGGTGGCGGAAATCACACCTCGAAAATGAAAAACGACCGTGCGGCCACTAGGCCGCAACGCTACGTCCCCGCTGGAAGCGAGGGAAAATGGGAGCGCGTGCTCCTTTTTTTTTTTTTTTTTTAAAGAAAAGAAAAGTGGAGCGCGCGGCGATAAATTAAATATAAAAGAAAATAAAAAGGTTCGCGTAAACGCGACGGTTTTTCCGGGGCTGAAACAGACAGAGCGGCACAGGCACGACTCTCTCCAGGCGCGGAAAAAAAGGAACTGGCGGGAGCGGTCGCGCACGGGCGGGAAGACGGCCGCGCATGCGCGGTGGGCGTGCCCTGTGTGCCGACCGTCCCGCGAAGCTTTTTTCCGGTTGGTGGGGGCTGCCGCGGACGTCACCCAGTCGTGAGAACAAGCAGCCTGCTTGTCCTCGGAGAAGTCCAGGGTACAAAAAAGTTCTCTGGAAGGAAGTGACGTCAGCTCCTAGAGATGGCTGCTTAATTGGAGAGCTCTGTCAACTCCGGAGCAAATTAAGGCGCTATCCCCGCTAAAACGAAGCGATATACCCTCAAACACTGAGACCGCAAACGTTATGGCTGTGAGGAAAAAACTGGCCAAATTTAAATATACTTCTGAAGCTCCGAGTGCGGGCAAAGGCAGGGAGCTCGAGCGGTGACACAAGGCACCAAAATGGCGGCCGAAAAATATGAATCGGATCCGGACCTCGAGGAGACTGTGGCCAGCGACACGGAGATTTGTAAGCAGGACTTTGTAAGGTGGTTCAAAGAGATAAAGACGGAACTTGTGGCGACAAGACGCAGTATCCATACAGCAGTAACGGAGCTGCGGGAAGAAATGAGGGAGATTGGTAACAGGCTGGCAGAGATGGAGGAAACGACGGAGGTGATAACGGAGGAGGTGCGGGAGCTGTAGAAGTCCTTTAAAACAGAGCAGCAGTCAAAAATGGAGATGGAGACACTGTTAGAAGATTTGGAAAATCGCACACGGCGATGTAACCTGCGTTTCAAGGGAGTCCCGGAGGAAGACCAATTTAAAGATGCAGTACAAACAGTTAAGGATATTTGTGCCTTTTTGCTTCACCAGGACAGCAGATCTGGTGAAATCGCAGGAGAGGAACAAGTGGAAATTGAGAGGGCACATAGGAGTCTGGGACCTCAAAGAGGTGGAACGCCTAGAGACATAGTATGGTTTGGTATGATTAAAGGAAAGAAAATTATCAGGTAAGAACATAATATGCTTCCTTCCTTGTCATCTACACCAGACCAGTCTAGACTAATGGGATGTAGCAAAGTAGTTTCCTAAAGGGGGGGGGGGGGGGGGGGGGAGAGAAAAGAAGAATGCAGAAGGTTGAAAAATCAACAAAGCTATACACACAGCAAAAAACTGATCAGCAGAAAAGGATTCGAATATCCGAACCACCAGGCTACCAAAATGGAACAGAGTTAGACACTAGAAAAGGAACTGAAGCCATAGGACGTAAAACAAATGTCCTGAACAAAAGAAAAATTACGCACCCCTGTCCCGGGAGTAGTAAAAGAAGAAGCAAAAGATACTCATGTCAAAGGACCCCCCTTGGAAGGAAGGCAACAGTCGTATCCAAGCAACAAGGAGAAGAACTGTCTCTCTTAGACCAGGATCCACTTCTCCAAACCCTGGCAGGACGAAGACTAACTCCCAAATCTGCCTTGAGTCCAAGATGGTCAGATGAAGCGACCCTAACAAGTACTAGGAGTACGCAACCCCAGACACTGTGCCACACTTCATAGAAGAAAGGAAGCAAGGCCCAGGAACCACCCAGACCCGCGCCCAGTGAGAGAATCAAACTCCACAGAACAAGATGAGACTCCAGAGTTGAGAGAACCAACTAACTGAAGCGCTGATCTCTCCAGGAGAACCATGAAGAAAAGGGCAGCAGCATACCAGGGTACAACCGTAGAAAGAGTACTCCTCAACCAGCTCACTCTGGACTTAGGGATGAAAGAACAGAGCCAAGACAACAAAAGGAGACAAAAAGAAAGAGAGTCGAGAGCCACACTGTGGAGAAAAGACCCCCAAGGTGCCAAGTAGCCACAAAAGGAGCAGAGACTAATTCAAACTCCAGCAATAGAGAAGCTTCTCGCCAACCACCAAGAGGCTACGGCAAGAAAAGGTGCCACAGGAATGGTAGACAAGCCAGCCTTGTCTAGCAGTCTAGGGGAAAATATGCTCCACAGTCAGACTGAACTGTGCTCAAGGGACAGAAAGAAACTGCACTCATCAGGCAGAGTAGGATCCGTGCTCAACGAGAACAAACGGATTTGCACTCAAAGCACACAAACTGAGCCACGCAGCACGGGCAACGAAAGAGTTGCACACCTCTGGCAAAGATAGAAATGCACTGAACAAGCAGAGAAGAAGCTGAGAGTAACAGACAGAGGATGAGCAGTGCCCCACTGAAAGACCCGGATGTTAGAGGTACCTGCAGAACTGACGCTGCGGTAGCGATGGAACTCTGTATAAAACGCAAACAAGGATCTGCTTTCCAGATGCCAGCAAGGAGCTATGCTCCCGACACCGGCAAGGAACTGTGCTCCAGACGCCAGCAAGGAGCAGCGCTCCACACACCGACAAGGTAAAATTATGTATAATCATACCTGATAATTTTCTTTCCATTAATCATAGCTGATCAATCCATAGACTGGTGGGTTGTGTCCATCTACCAGCAGGTGGAGATAGAGAGCAAACTTTTGCCTCCCTATATGTGGTCATGTGCTGCCGGAAACTCCTCAGTATGTCGATATCAAAGCTCCATCCGCAGGACTCAGCACTTAGAGAATTACACCCACGAAGGGACACTCTGCCCAGCTCACCACCGCCGAAACGGGGGAGGGGAATTAACCCAGCTCATCCCCACACAAGTGGGGGAGGGGAATCCGTCCAGCTCATCCCCGCGGAGCGGGGGAGGGACACCACACCCGCCGATGCGGGGGGATCTGGCTTATCCTGCAACCGCAACCGCGGGAGGAGCTGACTGACCCTAACACCGCCGAAGCGGGAGGGGTACAAAGCTGCCCTACAGCCGCACGAAGCGGGAGGGAGTGCCGGCAGAATTTTAAGTCTCAATCCAGCCCCGTATAACGGAGGGGAGAGGAATGCAGCAGCTCACTGTAACACAAACTCGTCTTAACTCTTGAAGAATCCAAGTGAAAAAACTTGAACACGAAGTCTTTCTGAAGTAACTGAAGACTAAACTTGAACCTGAAATGCAACCAGAATAAAACAGTACAGATATCTGGGAGGGGCTATGGATTGATCAGCTATGATTAATGGAAAGAAAATTATCAGGTATGATTATACATAATTTTACCTTCCATATCATCAAGCTGATCAATCCATAGACTGGTGGGATGTACCGAAGCAGTACTCACCCAGGGCGGGACATAGAAATCCCTGACCTCAACACTGAAGCTCCAAACCGGGCCTCCGCCCGTGCAGCCACAGTCAAACGGTAATGCTTGGAGAATGTATGAGCCGAAGCCCAAGTTGCCGCCTTGCATATCTCTTCCAAGGAGACGGATCCGGCCTCTGCCATCGAGGCCGCCTGAGCTCTCGTGGAGTGAGCCTTCAGCTGGATAGGCGGCACCTTCCCCGCGGCCACATAAGCCGCTGCAATGGCTTCCTTGACCCATCTTGCCACTGTAGGCTTAGCAGCCTGCAGACCCTTACGAGGACCTGCAAACAGGACAAACAGATGATCCGATTTCCGGAAATCATTGGTCACTTCCAAGTATCTGATGATGACTCGTCTCACATCCAGATACTTAAGAGCAGAGTACTCCTCTGGGTAGTCCTCCCTACGAAAGGAAGGGAGACAGAGCTGCTGATTCACATGGAAGCGAGAAACAATCTTGGGCAGGAAGGAAGGCACTGTGCGAATAGTCACTCCTGCCTCAGTGAACTGCAGAAAAGGCTCTCGACATGAGAGCGCCTGGAGCTCGGAAACTCTTCTGGCTGAAGTGATAGCCACCAAAAAGACTGCTTTCAACGTCAGGTCTTTCAGAGATGCCCTCGACAAGGGTTCAAAAGGCGGCTTCTGCAATGCTCTTAGTACCAGGTTGAGATTCCACGCAGGCACCACTGAGTGCAGAGGAGGGCGCAGGTGATTAACTCCCTTGAGAAAGCGCACCACATCTGGCTGCGAAGCCAGGGAAGCACCCTTCAGGCGGCCCCTGAAGCAAGCCAGAGCCGCTACCTGGACTTTAAGGGAACTGAGCGACAGGCCTTTCTCCAGACCTTCTTGCAGGAACGCCAACACTGAAGAAATTGGAGCAGTGAAGGGAGAAAGTGAGCCTGCTTCACACCACGCTGCAAAGATACGCCAAACCCTGGCGTAAGCAGTAGAAGTAGAGCGCTTCCTCGCTCTCAGCATAGTGGCGATGACCTTGTCTGAGAAGCCCTTCTTCCTCAGACGCTGCCGCTCAATAGCCAGGCCGTAAGACCAAAGGGGGAGGGATCCTCCATCATCACGGGACCCTGATGTAACAGGCCCTGCTCCACTGACAGCCGCAGAGGATCGTCGACTGAGAGCCTGATCAAGTCCGCATACCAGGGACGCCTGGGCCAATCCGGACCCACCAGGATTACCCTGCCGGGATGCTTTGCCACCCGGTCTAGCACCCTGCCCAACATGGGCCAGGGCGGGAACACATAGAGAAGCTCTTGTGTCGGCCACTGTTGGAGAAGAGCATCTACTCCCAGGGATCGAGGGTCCCGTCCTCTGCTGAAAAAGCGCGGCACTTGGCAATTGGCCGATGACGCCATCAGATCTAGGCTCGGCTGGCCCCAGCGCTTCGTGATGTCCAAGAACGCCTGAGCAGATAGCTGCCACTCTCCGGGCTCCAAGGTATGGCGACTGAGAAAGTCCGCCTTGACATTCATGACTCCGGCAATGTGGGCCGCTGAAAGCTGCTCCAGGTTCACTTCCGCCCACTGGCAAAGATTCATAGCCTCCTTGGCTAGAGGGGCGCTCTTGGTACCTCCCTGGCGGTTGACATAGGCCACAGCCGTGGCATTGTCCGACAGGACCCGTACTGGCTTCAACACCAGTACCGGGATGAACTCCAAAAGCGCCAACCGAATGGCTCTGAGTTCCAGGAGGTTGATAGACCACTTTGCCTCTGCAGGAGACCAGAGCCCCTGCGCTGTCCTTCCCAAGCAGTGGGCTCCCCAGCCCGACAACGAGGCGTCCGTCGTGACGACAATCCACTCTGGGGTCACCAGAGGCATTCCCGCAGACAACTTGTCTGTCTGCATCCACCAGCTCAGCGCCTTGCGCACTGCTGGGTCCAAGGGAAGGCGCACAGCATAATCCTCCGACATCGGAGTCCAGCGCTGCAGCAAAGAGTGTTGAAGCGGTCTCATATGAGCCCTGGCCCAGGGCACAACTTCCATCGTGGCCGTCATAGAGCCCAACAGCTGCACATAGTCCCAAGCCCGAAGGGGAGAGGCTACTAGGAACTGGTCCACCTGAGCCTGAAGTTTGACAATCCGATTGTCTGGCAGGAACACTCTGCCCACTTGGGTGTCGAATCGAACTCCCAGGTACTCCAGGGACTGAGTCGGGCGCAGCTGGCTCTTCTCCCAGTTGATGATCCATCCCAGGGAGCTCAAAGAGCAACTACCCGGTCCACAGCTTTGCCGCACTCTGCATAAGAGGGGGCTCGGATCAACCAGTCGTCCAGATAAGGATGGACTTGTACCCCTTCCTTTCGTAGGAAGGCCGCGATGACCACCATTACTTTGGAAAAGGTCCGCGGAGCAGTAGCCAACCCGAAAGGGAGGGCTCTGAACTGGAAGTGTCGTCCCAGGACTGCAAAACGCAGAAAGCGTTGATGAGGAGGCCAGATGGGAATATGCAGGTACGCTTCCTTGATGTCCAAGGATGCCAGGAACTCTCCTGCCTTCACTGCCGCTATAACAGAGCGGAGAGTCTCCATGCGAAAGTGCCGCACTTTCAAGGCCCGATTGACCCCTTTGAGGTCGAGGATAGGCCGGACAGAACCTCCTTTCTTTGGTACCACAAAGTAAATGAAGTAACGTCCCTTGCCAAGCTGACTTTCTGGCACCGGAACGACCGCGCCCAGGCGGATCAGATTGTCCAAGGTCTGCTGCACTGCCACAGCTTTGACCGGAGACTTGCAGGGAGAGAGTACAAACCCGTCTTTTAAGGGTCGGCAGAACTCTAGTTTGTAGCCGTCTCTGATGACTTCCAGCACCCACGCGTCTGAAGTTATTGTGGTCCACTCGCCCAGAAACGAGGACAGCCGTCCTCCAATCTGCACTGGGGCGTGGACCAAGACCCCGTCATTGGGTACGAGACCCTGGGGGAGGACCGGAGGGAGCACCTCCGGGACGGCGGTCTCTGCGAAAGGAATGCTGCTTGGGGGAGAAATTCCTCTTGAAGGAAGAGGGGGCAGAGCCCGACTTGCCCGGGCGGTACCGACGGGCTTCCTGCAACCGTCCTCTGGAGATACCGGGACGAGTACTAGCCCGAGCCCTGACCTCTGGTAATTTCTTGCCCTTAGACGTGCCGAGATCGGTCACGATTTTGTCCAGCTCGACCCCAAAGAGCAGCTTGCCTTTAAAAGGCAACCTAGCCAGGCGGGATTTAGAGGCGTGGTCAGCAGACCAATGTTTCAGCCAAAGCCACCGCCGCGCAGAGATTGTCTGAGCCATGCCTTTCGCTGAGGCCCTCAAGACATCATACAGCAAGTCTGCCAAATAGGCTAAGCCCGATTCCAGGGCCGGCCAATCAGCCCTCAAGGAATGATCCGAGGGGGAAGCCCGCTGCACCATAGTCAGGCACGCCCTGGCCACATAGGAGCCGCAAACTGAGGCCTGCAAACTTAAAGCAGCCGCCTCAAAGGACGACCTTAAGGCCGCCTCCAATCTTCTGTCTTGGGCGTCCTTTAGGGCCGTGCCACCTTCCACCGGCAACGCCGTTTTCTTAGTCACCGCAGTGATTAAAGAATCCACGGTAGGCCACAGATAGGCCTCACGTTCACTCACAGCCAAAGGATAGAGGCGGGACATAGCCCTAGCCACTTTAAGGCTCGCTTCTGGGACATCCCATTGAGCCGAAATTAAGGTGTGCATGGCATCATGCACGTGGAAGGTTCTAGGCGGGCGCTTCGTCCCCAGCATAATGGCAGAGCCAACAGGGGCTGAGGGAGAGACGTCCTCCGGAGAGGAAATCTTCAAAGTGTCCATGGCCTGTAACAACAGGTTGGGCAAATCCTCTGAGCTAAAAAGCCGCGCTGCAGAGGGGTCATCCGCTCCATCCGAGCGGGGATCCGTCTCCTCCAAGGAATCCGCAAAGGACCGTTGGGAGACCTCAGACACGCTGCCCTCATCTACATCGGAGGAGACAAATTCCTCCAAGGCCTGGGAATCAACCCGAGGGCGTTTACCTCTGGGAACCTCAACCTCTTTACCAGACGAGGGAGCAGGGGCAGCGTTGTGCATGAGGAAGGCCTGATGCAGCAGCAAAACAAACTCGGGGGAGAAACCCCCCAGACTGTGCACTTCCGCAGTCTGGGCAACAGCCCTAGACGCACCCTCAACCGGCGCTCGCAATAGCGGGGGAGAGACATGCTGCGCATCCAAAATGGCGTCCGGCGCGAAACTCCGCGAAGGAGCCGCGCGGGAAGAACGGCTCTTAACTATAGCCGCTTCTGTGCCGTCGCCCAAATTAAGGGCGTTCATGGCATTAATGTCTCCAACCTCAAGGGCGGCCCAAAAAGAAGCCGTCCGAGCCGCGTGGCCGGCCAAGATGGCGGAGGCGAGGAGCGGGGGATGGGCGTTTATGGCGGGAAAAACCGCCACGCCGGAGGAAGGACCGGGACATTCATCGGTCACGAAACTGTCACCCAACAAGGGCGAATCAGGCTTGAAGACCCCCGCATCCCCTCTAGAAGCGCTCAAGCGACCCGGGGAGCGACCCTTTGCGCCCTCGCCCTCCGACGCCATATGCCACGAGGAGAAGAATCGGGGAACCCCCTGCCCGCTATAAAAAGCTAAAAATTACCTGCTGTCCGCTCCGAGTTGTAACGACCTGGTGTCCCAGTGAGTAGCTGCAATAGACGCTTAAATAAACGTCGAAATAAACGCCTTTAAGGACGTTCAAAAATTTTTTTTTTTTTTTTTAAACGGAGCCAGCGGGAGGGGGGAGAAAAGGAGGGACCTGGCACCACCAGGTTTGCACTTGCTCAAAAGAGCCCTCAACCCCAGGCACTCAACAAAACCTAAAAATTAGGCTTGGAGGCCTAGCCAGAGCTGCTGCTGTGTGTGACCACCACCTGCTGAGATAGAGAACATACTGAGGAGTTTCCGGCAGCACATGACCACATATAGGGAGGCAAAAGTTTGCTCTCTATCTCCACCTGCTGGTAGATGGACACAACCCACCAGTCTATGGATTGATCAGCTTGATGATATGGAAGGAGCTATGCTTCCTACGCAGACATGAAGCTGTGTAGCACCTGCAGTCATAGAGCTGTGCTCCACTTCACCTAATTTGCAGAGAAGAGTTGTGCTAAACATACAGAGATGGAGCTACGCTCTGCACGCAGAGAATTTGCAGAGAAGAGTTGTGCTAAACATACAGAGATGGAGCTACGCTCTGCACGCAGACAGGGAGCTGCGTTCCATACGCAAAGAGAGAGCTGCATGCCACACACAGACAAGGAGCTGCATTCCACAGGCAAACACAGAGCTGTGTTCTACACGCAGACACAGGACTGTGCCTCACGCTGAGACCTGAAGAGAATGAACTACACTCAACATGTGACAATGGAGCTGCGTCCAACATGCAGAGATGAAAGGTTGCAGAATAAGCAGCGAAGGAACTTCACTCAATATGCCATGACAGAGCTGTCCTCAACATACAGCGATGGAGCTAAAGCCAACCTGGAACTGTGGAACTGTGCCCATCATGCAGCGATGGAGCCGTGCCCAACATGGAAAGGTGGAACTGCATGGAATAATGAAGCTGCGCTCAACATGCAGCGATGGAGCCGCTCTCAACATACAGCGATGGAGTCGTGCTTAACATGCAAAATGCATAGGTGGAGTCCCGGGGAACAGCCAGAGAAGAAGGTGCTGCCAGGAGGCCAACAGGAAAGGAGCACAACTTGTGGAAATGCAGACCTGGCGCTGCACTCCCCTGGCCCAGAAGGACTAAAACTACAAGAAAAGAAAGCTCCGTGCCCCAAGAGACACTCTCGGCCCTCAAGTGGTCTCTGAGCCACATTGCCCACCCTCCTAGGCAACCGATATGGAGCAGCAGTCAACGTAGAGAAAGAACTCCCGCCAAGAGGGAGGTAAGCATCACAGAGCTGGAATCCTCAGACCATAGGAAGCAAAATGCAGCCATAAGGCAGTGAGGAAGAAACAACTCTCTCCAAGCCAGGAACAAAGAGGAAGCTGGCCACAAACACCAAACTGAGGAAAAACCAGCAAGGGAGAGTCAAACTCCACACCTAGAACAGAGCCACTTCCCTGCAGAAAAGTAGAGAAAAGTGCAGAGCTAAGAGGCTATAAACTCCAGATGCACAGCAATAGATCTGCTCAGCAGGAAAGAACTGTGCCCCTTACAGAAAAAGGAAGGAATGCCAAATGTGCCAGGAGAGAGGCGCCTGAAACTAGAAAATGCAAAATCCGCCTGTACCAGGCTAAAACTCCTGCCCAAAAGCAAAGGAAGCAAGGAAGAGCTGTGGCAAACTAGTCCTAAAAAGGCACATTCCCATAAAGAGACACTGAACTGAATCCAAGCAAAACCCTGGCAAGAATGGCGCTCCCGAGGGTACTCAGAAGAGAGATTTCAGCTAGCAGCTGCACACCAAGGGCAACTCGGACCCCCACCAAAAGGAAAGTACCCTGCAGACAAACCAGAGCAGACAGGAGGGGACGATAGAACTAGAACCTCCCTAAGGAAGGGAGGAAAAACTGCTGCCAAAACAAGAATCAAATAGCAGGGGCATCTCAAGCAAGATGCCAGAAGCAGCAGAGACCAGACGGTCTGAAAAAGAACTGACCAACAGCTGAGTAAGGCTGACAGGAATGAAAAATTGGCCCTGGCCTAAAAAGACCGAGCCTGCAGCCAAACAGAGCCAGTGAGAGCCCCCACTTTGGAAATGGCAGACTAAGACCTCCGAACCGCAAAGGTAAGTTCCAGCAACTGGGCCGCCCTCTGAACCAGCCGCCGTCTAGGACCATGAAGAGGAGAAAAACAACTGAGTTTCATGATCCAGACACAAGCCTTACCCCACAAAAAAAATCAAAGCAACTGGTACCAGCTCAGAAGGGTCCAAAATCAGAATCAGACGCCAGCCAGTGAAATTCAAAGAAACTTCGCAAGTGGCCCCCTAGAATACATTGGCAAAGGCGGGAAAATAAATCAGGTAACAGGCAAGAGAAAGAAGGAAAAAGAAAGTTGGTTTTTTTTTAAACAACCCTCTTCACTAGTGACAGAAATTACTAATAAAGGTTTACCTTAGAGGCAGAAAAGGAGGGAAAAAAACAAAGTTTCCTTTTATTATTATTATTTTTATAAACAACCTTCTTCACTAGTGACAGGAATTAATAAAAGTTTACCTCAGAGGCAGAAAAGGAGGGAAAAACAAAGTTTCCTTTTTTTTTTTTTAATAACCTTCTTCACTAGTGACAGGAATAAATAAAGGTTACCTCAGAGGCAGAAATTCAGATATACCTAGCACCACAGAGGAGAAGAAACAAACAGGGGAGACAAGGTACTCCATGCCATCACCCTGCTAGAAACACAGGTAGGGGAGGGGAGTATCATCTAAAACTAGCCCCAACACGGCTACCAGCACACCCCTAGCTCCACTGTCACCAGAAGAATCTGGGATAGGAGCTACCAGCCAGCAATCCAGAGCAGCTGCACCATCCGTCCACCATTCGCTAGGAGACAGAGAAAATACTGAACATTCCAGGCTGCACGATACCCTTAAGGGGCGGTTTACTTGGAATTATTTTTTCTGTCTCCTTCCACTGGTAAATGGACACAACCCATTAGTCTGGACTGGTCTGGTATAGATGAGAAGGAACGCAGATTTTAAAAAAAGGGAGTCTGACATCAGTGCCAGGCAAAATGGTAGAGACTATTATAAAGAACAAAATTACAGAGCATATTCAAAAGCATGGATTAATGAGACAAAGTCAACATGGATTTAGTGAAGGGGAATCTTGCCTCACCAATCTACTACATTTCTTTGAAGGGGTGAACAAACATGTGGATAACGGTGAGCCGGTTGATATTGTGTATCTGGATTTTCAGAAGGCGTTTGACAAAGTACCTCATGAAAGACTCCAGAGGAAATTGGAGAGTCATGGGATAGGAAGTAGTGTTCTATTGTGGATTAAAAACTGGTTAAAAGATAGAAAACAGAGAGTAGGATTAAATGGTCAGTATTCTCAATGGAGAAGGGTAGTTAGTGGGGTTCCCCAGGGGTCTTGTATGCCTTGTAGCGCTATAGAAGTGATAAGTAGTAGTAGTAGTAGAAGTAGTAGTGGGTCTGTGCTGGGACCGCTGCTTTTAAACATATTTATAAATGACCTAGAGATGAGAGTAACTAGTGAGGTAATTAAATTTGTTGATGACACAAAGTTATTCAAAGCCGTTAAATCGCGGGATGACTGTGAAAAATTACATAAGGACCTTACGAGACTGGGAGACTGGGTGTCTAAATGGCAGATGACGTTTAATGTGAGCAAGTGCAAAGTGATGCATGTGGGAAAGAGGAACCCGAATTATAGCTACGTCATGCAAGGTTCCACGTTAGGAGTCACAGACCAAGAAAGGGATCTAGGTGTTGTCGTTGATGATATGTTGAAACCTTCTGCTCAGTGTGCTGTTGCAGCTAAGAAAGCAAATAGAATGTTAGGTATTATTAGGAAAGGCATGGAAAACAAAAATGAGGATGTTATAATGCCTTTGTATTGCTCCATGGTGCAACCACACCTCGAATATTGTGTTCAATTCTGGTCGCCGCATCTCAAAAAAGATATAGTGGAATTAGAAAAGGTACAGAGGAGGGCAACGAAAATGATAAAGGGGATGGGACGACTTCCCTATGAGGAAAGGCTAAAGCGGCTAGGGCTCTTCAGCTTGGAGAAAAGGCGGCTGAGGGGAGATATGATAGAGGTCTATAAAATAATGAGTGGAGTTGAACGGGTAGATGTGAAGCGTCTGTTTACACTTTCCAAAAATACTAGGACTAGGGGAAATGCAATGGAAGCTACAATGTAGTAAATTTAAAACGAATCGGAGAAAATTTTCTTCACTCATTGTGTAATTAAACTCTGGAATTTGTTACCAGAGAATATGGCAAAGGCGGTTAGCTTAGCGGAGTTTTAAAAAGTTTGGACAGCTTTCTAAAGGAAAAGTCCATAGACCATTATTAAATGGACTTTGCGAAAATCCACTATTTCTGGGATAAGCAGTATAAAATGTTTTGTACTTTTTTGGGATCTTGCCAGGTATGTGACCTGGATTGGCCACTGTTGGAAACAGGATGCTGGGCTTGATGGACCTTTGGTCTTTCTCAGTATGGCAATACTTATGTTGTATCACAGCATGAATAAATTTACCTGAGGAGAATATAGTTGTCTCAAGAGCTACAGGAGGGAATTGGAGCAAGGGCATTGCAAGAGATGGGCTAGGGTATAGTCAATCCCCTTTTCCAAACACACTCAAGTCAAACCCACCTAGTCAGTGACAGTGGCAAACATCAATGATAGGGGAACTGTTTTTGACCCTTCTTTGGGCAAAAAAGGCCTCTTATAGAACATATATACCACTCTGTATTTCTCAATCCGGAAATGGCGATCACTATTATGACATAATGTAAGCCACATTGAGCCTGCAAATAAGTGGGAAAATGTGGGATACAAATGCAACAAATAATAATAATATATTTAATACTGTAAATGATGGCAGGTAAAGATCAGCATGGTCCAGTATGCCCAAAAAAGGTGGCCAGGGTTGTACCTGCCACTCCATAAAGGTTACTCCCCCTCATGCTTTTTTGTTTGTGTAAAATTAACTCATGTGTAAGAGTATGCAAAGGTGTGTACATACATGAGACTTTAGAGCAGGTATATTCAGGGGAGGAGTGTAGGCAGAGCACCGCTTGAGTCACGATTCAGGCACCTTCCTGTCCAATTAACCTAGGCAACCTAGGCATGAAACTTCACCATGGACAAGACTAGCAAAAACAGTACTTTATTCTACCTGGAAACTTTGTGGGTTGCATTTTCATTAGTAAATTCCACAGAGCAGTGTTTTTCATTACACGGCCCAGGGACCAGTGATGGCCCCATCAATCCTAAGTGTGGCTCTTTAACTCTTCCACCCAGCATACAACCTCCCCCCTCCCCTTTTCTTCAGATCTGCTGCTGGCATATCTCCATAACAGTTATTCTAATACCTGTACCACACAGCTCTCAAGAAGTTTGAGCTTTGTGTTGGCTACCACTCTGTTCAAACTCACCAAGAACTACGTGGTGCTAGAAAAAACAACAACAGAAAAGTGGTTTAAAAGTTGGCACCACAAAGAAGCCTCCAGAGAAAGTATAGGGAGAGATTTAAATTGGGGGGGGGGGGGGGGGGGGGGGAAGGAGAGCTAGCTTGAAGGGCGCTATGAGTGGAGACAGGATGGTGGAGGCTGACAGGGGTACCAACTCATTTGCGATGGTCTTGGCTCTCACACTGAACATTTTGTTTTTGACACAGTGGCTCCCAGTTGTAAAAAGTAATGATCTCTGCCATACAGGCAACAAGTGATCCTGAAAGCTACAGAGGAAGTACAAATCTCCTGCATTGTATCACATAGTAATTTTTCCAACAACATTAGAGAAACATTTTCAGTACTTACAAAATCTTGACGTATATCGTTGAAATCTTTGCCATATTTTTCCAAAGCTTCCTCAAATAGGCTAGCTTCTGAGGCAGACCACTCTTCCATTTCATCTCTGCATAGCACAGGTCCTCCTTGAGGCACAAGAATACTGATGGCACTACTCAAGTCATAGTTGTGTTTATGCAAAGTATCCATGGCGTGGAACTAAAAATTATGAAAGAAAAAAAATGACCAGAGCAAGAAAGATGTTAAATTATGGAATGATCAACTACAGTTTTCATTAATTTTATGAATATACATAATTTTATAAATATATACATTTTAATTCTAAGAGGACCGAAACCTACTATCTGAACTATTTTGTAATATGTAAAACAATTATTTACAAAACTAAAAGTATCTGTGAATACAAAAATCCATATTCACAGTTCATTAATGGTAAAAACAACATTAAAAAGAAAAGTAAGAAGAAAACACCCTTCACAGAGAACGAATGGCACAGAAAAGCGGAGACGGCTGGGATGGAGTAAAGAGTTTCAGTACTATGATTTGATCGAAATCCTGATTGAGACTCATGTAGAATTGAGTGTTTGGTCAGGTATTCCGTGAGTTGTTTCGTCACTATGCCTTCCATCAATTTTGTTGTGAGTGGGATGGAAGCGACTGGTCGGTAGTTGGTTAAGTCCATTGTGCTTTTCTTGGTATCTTTAGGCAGAGGAGTGAGTAAGATATTTCCATTTTCCGTGGGGAAGAGTCCATTTATGAGTCTAAAGTTTATTTGGTTCATGAGGTCTTGTTTGAATTGTTTGGGTGCGGATCTTATTAGGCTGGTAGGGCAAGTGTCAAGTTTGCATTGAGATTTGGCATATTTACTGAGCCAGTGTGTGAGTTCATTTATTGAGATCAGGTCAAAATTGGTCCATGATCGATCGGCTGGGTATTCCCCACGATTTGGGTCTAAGCATTCAAGGATGCTTGTGCACTCAATGGTATTGCTCGGTATCAGGCGTCGTAACTTTGTAATTTTTTCGTTGAAATAGTTCCCTAGGTTGGTTGCCGATGGGGTGTCTGTGCTATTCGAGGTGACCCGTGTGGTATTTAGGAGATCGTTTACAAGTGAAAAAAGTTTGTGCGTGTCCTTGTAGTTTGGTCCTATTATAGTTTTGTAATGCGTTCTTTTGGTATGTCTGATTTTGTATTTTCTTTGTACTTGTTTCCACTCTTTGAGTGTGTGTTCATCTTTTTTTTTGCTCCATGCCCTTTCTAGTCTTCTGACCTGTGTTTTTAGTTCTTTCAGTTCTTCATTAAACCATGGGATTGAGTTGTTCCTATGTGAGGTTCTTGTTTGGAGCGGTGCTATTTTGTCTAGCACTGTTCTGCATCTGTTGTCCCATTCTTGTAGAAATTGGGGTGATTCTGTAGTTGTAGTCCATTCCTCGGTATATATTTGTTGCCACAATGTTGGAGGGTCTATTTTGCCTCTCGTAGTGTAGGTTTTCTTTTCTTGTTTTTGTTGTTTCTCTTTTGTTTTCCAGAGGAGGGAGGTGGTTGCCTTGTAGTGATCTGACCATAGTGTGATTGTCCATTTTGTATCCCTGAATATAAGGTTCGCTTCTGATGAAAATTTATGAGTTATGATGTCTAGTGTGTGTCCTTTTTTGTGGGTGGGTTGCATGTTAGGCCAGTGGATCTCCCATAGTTGGAGGAATTCCTTGCATTCGTGTACGTTGTTTGAGTTTGTGTCTTCAAGATGGAGGTTTATGTCTCCTGTTATGAGGACATTTTGGGAGGACAGACAAGTATTTGATATGAAGTCTGTGAAGTGTGTCTGTGCGTTTGGAATTATGGATCCAAGTTTCATTGATGAGAAGGAAGTCAAGGTTATCTGCGGTTATCCAGTCAGCTATCGTTGTAGTTTTCTTGATTATTGATCTGGCGTTGGTGTATCCTATTTGTATTAATTGGTGTTGCTTCCTTGAGTTCGAGTTTGTTGTGATTTTTATCAATTGTCTGATGTGCTGGTTTGGTGTCTTCTTTTGATATCCTCTGTTGGTGTCCATGGGTGTTAGGTTTGTCATGGTTTTTGTTATTTGTTTGGGTGGGCATTGTGTGTGTGTAAGTGGTGTGTGATTTCTGAGTTGTGGGGTTGTTGTTATCTGTGTCGTGGGTTGTGTATACGTGTAGGAGTAGGGTGAGACAGTAGAGAGTTAGGAGTATTTTGCTGGGGTTCATATCAGCATTTAAGGCACCACAGCGATTTCTAGGCAGCAGTGTATAGAATAAACAATACCATGTGAGAATAGTACATAAGAGCAAGCGGCATCTGGTTCAGTGGGGTAGTGCGTTTAGAGGTAGATCTCGTTTGCAGGAGTGTAAGTGATGCAAGTCTCAGTTGCAGTTAACCCTGTGGTCAGTCCAAATCTGCGGTGTCCACATCGTATCTATGAGCGGTGTGATCAGCGCGAGGCAGTTCAGTCTGGGCAGTGTATTCTGCGTTAGTTCAATCAGATCTCACTTGCCTTAAGCTTGTCACCAGTTCATGTTGATCTTACTTGGTTTACTCCTGTCCCTTACTGATGCAGGATTCAAAATGGCACTGGTACTACTTCCAGGGGCAAGCTGCCTCATAAGGCCAAAAAAGCCCTTATAAGGCAGCTTGATCCCTAGTGGCAGTACCGTTTTGATCCTGGGATTGCTCCTCCCCCAACTCACTATACACCTGGGATTATGAAAGGTATGCTGGGAGAGGGGGGGGACAGCTAAGGGGTGGATTCTTTGTGTGATCTGGAAAGTGTTCATGATGGTGGGATGGGATGTCATTGGGGTGTTTTTTTTTTTTTTTTTTTTTTAGAGGGATAGGATGTGATTCAGAGGGCACAGGAAGGGGCAGCTCAAGATTCAGGCACCAGCCCCTTTAAGGAGCAACTGGGAACATTAGGCCCTGGCTTTGTGGCCCTATGCTCCTAAGCACTATGAATAGCGTAGTGTCCAAGGTTGATCAATAGAAATCAAACAAAATAAAACACGGAAAAGAAAATAAGATGATACCTTTTTTATTGGACATAACTTAACACATTTCTTGATTAGCTTTCGAAGGTTGCCCTTCTTTGTCAGATCGGAAATAAGCAAATGTGGTAGCTGATAGTATATATGCTATCAGCTACCACATTTGCTTATTTCTGATCTGACGAAGGGCAACCTTCGAAAGCTAATCAAGAAATGTATTAAGTTATGTCCAATAAAAAAGGTATCATCTTATTTTCTTTTCCGTGTTTTATTTTGTTTGATTTCTATTGATAACCTTTAAGAGTGGACTAACATGGCTACCACACCTCTCTACTCAAGGTTGATCACAAACTAAATTATTCATATACCAGAACAGTGAATGGTGAGGGTATTGAGCTATCACAGGCTAGTCATTCACATTGTAAGTTAAGGTGCAGTAAAAGCCTGACTTTTATGGCACCCTAATAACTACCCCCATGTGATGATGTGACCCTCACAAAGGGGAGGGAGGTCCACCTCACAACAAAATGCATCACTTCATTGTAGTACTGCAAAAGCAATGCCTCCTGCACTACCACTTTAACCCTTTAGGGGTTCTTTCTTTTTGTTTTAACCACAAGGCCCAGACAGCTGATTCTAGGCTAGTATGCGAAAGATTCCATTCAGGGTGAGGAGAATGGGGAAGGGAAAAGGAAAGAAGGACAAGAGATGGAGTGGAAGATTTTGCTCCGCTCCCACCATGAAAATTTAATTATTTTTTTTTTTTTTTTGGGGGGGGGGGGGCAGAGTGAAGTGACAGGAATCAAAGATGAGGCCGGAGTTTACCTATAGAAAAATTATCTGAAAGAGGCATTTTCTATAAAGAGTAGGATAAATCACCCATCTCTTACACTATTCATCCTGTATCACGACAGAGACCTCTCCAACATTTGAAATTTACCCTCCCTCCTCTGTGGGGAAAATACTCAATGGTAATTTTCCCTGAATTTAAAATAGGTGGCACTGAAGGAAAGGGCAAAGCATCAGAAGAAAACATGGGGATTTCCTTGTTTGTTTTCCCCATATACTTCTGCACCTGCAAAACATATGTGGAAAAGCATCTCCATAGTACTGATAGTACTGGTGACCAGGCACATTTTGAATGGAAACTTTACACCATTTCTTTTCCAAAAAATACTTTTAGGCCTCCTGACAATTACCCTTCATATGACCGAAATCTAATACACTAGCAATCAGGCAAATGTAAGCCAAAATAATAGTATTTCGCTAACCTTTAGTTAGGGAGAAAAAGACTTCAGGCATTTAGTCACCACTTACAATAGTAAGCTAAAAACTTCAATTGAAGCCTTCATTAGTCAGTAAAACCTCTCAAATACTGCAACCAGAATGTGTGAAAGCTGTTTATTTATTTTTATTTTATTTATTGGGATTTATTAACCACTTTTATGAAGAGATTCACCTAAGACGGTGTACAGTAAGTACAGTTTAACATAAAACTTACAATTTTGTTAACAGCATAACAACATTAAAATAACCAAGAATAAACAAATACAATAAATAATGTAAACTTAAAACAGTAAACTGAAACCTAATAATAGAACTAGAATGAAACTATCAAAACTATACACATTTAACAGCAGTGGAATTCAAATACCACAGATATAATACAATGTTAGCATAATACCAATGATACACCTAATAAGCAGCCATTAGAGCATTGAACTAACACAGATATGATGCTAAAGATTTTCTACAATACAGCTTACCATATAGCTAAGGGACCAAGAGCAGATATTTGATGGGAACAAGATGCGTATTACAGAGTCAGTTGGGATAATTATTTGATGGTTAGCTAAAATCAAGGCAAGTTCTTTGTATAGTTAAGCAACAGATAAGGAACTGATCCAAGTATGTGTAGCAAGCTAGTCCAGGTGCAGAATGAGTGTATAGTCAGTCACCCTATGTATTATGGGCTTGGGTGAAGAGCCAGGCTTTCACCTGCTTCCTGAAGTAGAGGTAGTCGCGAGTTACACGTAGTCTCTCTGGGAGTAAATTCCAGAGCATGGGGGCTACTCCTGAGAAGGCTTGCTGGCAAATATCACATCATACAATTTCTTTGGTTGAGGGTACAGATAGTGATGATCCTTGAGAGGATCTTAGAGGTCTTAAAGGTATGTAAAGGGCTTATTCTTTAAGTACTCTGGTCCATTTTGTCTGAGGACCTTGAAAATCAAACAGATAGTTTTAAATTTAGCTCTGTAAGGTACTGGTAGCCAGTGTAGCTCTTGTAGGAAGGGTGTAATGTGGTCACATCACTTGCAGCCTTCTATCAGTCATGCTGCAGCATTCTGAATTAGTTGGAGCTGACACAAAATCTTTTTGATTTGGCTAGTGTGTACAGGGCATTACAGTAGTCTAGTCGTATTGTTATCATGGCATGGATCACTGTGGTTATTTATTTATTTATGGTTCATTTCTACCCCACATTTTCCCACAAATGCAGGCACAATGTGGCTTACATGAATTATAGAAAGAACAAAAGTACAATACAAGAATGCTACAGAAGAATAAGGATGTAACACTAACAACAACAACAATGACTAAACAGCAGAGTTACTGATGGAGCATGTTTTGTCGAATAGGAACGTTTTCAGCAACTTCTTGAAAAGATGGTGATCAGCTTGCGATTTTAAGTACAAAGGTAGATCATTCCAATTCTTCGGGCTGGAGTAGTGGAAAGACGAGGCAAAAAGAAGCTTGTATTTGACTCCCCTACAAGTTGGGTAATGTAATTGAAGATAGGAGGGAGCCGTTTTTGTGGCATTTCTTGGCGGCAGATCTATTAAAGGAATCATATATTCTGGTGCTAATCCGTAAATTATTTTGTGTGTTAATGTGCAGACCTTGAAAGCGATTCGTTCTTTTACTGGAAGCCAGTGTAGATTGAGATGCAGAGGCTGTGCAGGAACCAAGCGCAATTTTCCCAAGATGAGTCTCGCAGCAGTGTTCTGGGCAGTCTGGAACTTTCTCAGTAAGTGCTCCTGACAGCCCACATATATCCCACTACAGTAGTCTAGGTGAGAAAGGACTAGCCAGTAAACGAGATTGCGGAAGAGCTCTCTGGTAAGACAGAACCTTATACACCGCAGCCTCCACATTGAATAGAACATCCCTCTTGGTGACAGCTCGCACATGCAGGTCCAGTTGCAGATGAGGGTCCAGCTCAACACCTAGAAGTCTTAGGCTCTTCGAGATAGAAAGTGTTTGGTCTTTGATGACAAGGGTGCTTGAAGAGAATTTGGTGTGGAGGGACGAGAGGACAAGACACTGAGTTTTGTCTTTGTTTAACTTGAACTGAAACACCTTAGCCCACAAATCCATGATGGAAAAACTTGCTTCGATTAAGTCTGTGATTTCAGCTAATGAGGAATGGAAGGGGATGTGGATGGTTGTATCATCTGCGTAGATGAATGGATTTAAGCCTAGGTTAGCTAGTGCGGTTGCCAGGGGAAACAGCACAATATTGAATAGCGTTGGTGAAAGAGGCGAGCCTTGGGGTACCCCACAAGAGGTTTTCCAAGGAGCGGAAAAAGCCAATGTGCCTTTGACCTGGTACGTTCTTGATGACAGAAAACCCTTGAACCAATGTAACACGCTCCCTCCGATGCCTAAGGTATCTAGTAGATGTAGTAAGATGTTGTGATCCACCATACCAAATGCGCTAGACATATCAAACTGCAGCAGTAATATTTTTTTTCCAACGGATATCTCCATTTTAAAATTAGACAGGGCGGTAACCAGGACTGTTTCAGTGCTATACTGAGCACGGAATCCTGACTGTGAGTAATGTAGAATGTCAAAGTTCTCCAGGAATTCATTTAACTGAGTAGTTACCATGCTTTCCATTACTTTGATAAGCAGTGGTATAGATGCCACTGGTCGATAGCTTGAAATTACGTCGGCTTTGATCTCATCTTGTCAATATATGGAGAGAGATTTTGTAGTCACCATAGGTGATAGAGACAATTTTTGAAGGTTGTTTGAATCTGTGGGATCAAAGTGAGTGATGAGTCTAGCAGTATCCCAATATTCCTGACCTGTGATTTTAGGAGGAATTCATACTTCTCAAAAGGTATTTTGAAGTTGGGGTATTTGTACACTTGTGTTTGGTACCCAAAGAATCTCTGTTTTATTTGGGTTCAGGCAAAGTTTGTTGTTGTTTGCCCATTTCTGAGTTGCAGTTAGGCAGGAGGTCAGTTTACACAGAGCTGCGGGTGGATCTGGTTCAATGGGTATGAGTAGTTGCACATCATCAGCATAGATGTAGAATTTTGTGTCCATTGACTGAAGCAGCTCAGCCAGAGGCTTGAGGTAGATATTAAATAAAGTGGTACAGTATGGATCCCTGTGGCACCCCACAGTCCAGTGCCCAAGGTAATGATGTGCTATTGCTGAACAGAAGTGATTGCTGAATATTTGACAGATAGGATTTGAACCAAATAAATACTGTGCCACTGATTTTGCTAGTCTTGCAAGCATGATATTGTGATTCATGGTGTCGAAGGCTGCTGAGAAATCGAGCAGCACTAGTATCGAGGCATATCCCCTGTCACAATTTCTGTGCAGGTCATCAAGAAGGGGCTTATTTTTCAAGTAATACTAATGTTTGTGCAAAGTCCTCTGAAAACAATAAACTATAAATATTAAACAGCAGAAAGAAAGACCGCAAAAACTTATCTGAATGGGCTTAGCTCAATCAGCAGCATCTTCTTAAAGTTCAATAAGTATCAATATACTGTAGATGCAATTGTCGTGCAGACATTCACTTTTCAGATGCTGCAGTCTGACTTCACGGCAATCACATGTACATTATATTGATACTTACTGACGGTTAAGAAATTGCTCCTGATGAAGCAGAGCTAGCATGTGTAGGAGTAGCTAGCGATCACTTCTGCCCTGATTGATGCGGAAACCCTGAAGAAAGTTTATGGAACCCAGTTTGGGAATCAATGATCTAAGGCAAAGTTCAAGAAAGTGCTGAAAGCATGGCTTTTGAACCAAGCCTTTGATCCATCTATGTAATAACCTCCCTCATGGAGACTACCTCTTCTTTTTCTGCCCCTCCCCTGCTTTTGTGTTTTTTTTTTTGTTAAATATAGAATAAGTCACTGAGATATGTTATTTGTATCTTTAGCGACATATCAAGAAATTGTAATACATAAATAATTAACAAATAACTTACCAACAGTAAAAATATTCTGCACCTATTTATTTTATACTTTTTAAGGACTACCATATACACTGAGAAGCTGTCCTATTGTAGATCTCCTGTTCTTACATTATAACCATAGACCCTCAATAAAGTTCACTGTTCTGTATTTGTTTTGTACTCATACACATTTAGATAGATATCCGGTTAAGATATCTCTTTGCTCTGTGATCCGCTTTGAATTGCAAGTCAAAAGCGGAATAGAAATCACAGAATAGAATAGATGCACTGAAAATCTGCTAAGCTTTCCTTGAAAATGAACTCAGGAAAACTCTGTTTCAAGGTTCGTTCAGCAGAGAAGGAAAACACCCCTATAAACAGACTAAGGGTACCACTACATGGGAAAAGCCACCCATGCTGAAAACTTTCCACTAAATTCTTGGCAAGTGTACCATGCTAGTGCTGTTAGATGACATCATCCACTTATGTGCTGATTCAATCTTTCTTGACCGAGAACTTCACATATCCTGAGCTTCCAAGGTGTACAAACTTATCTCAAACAACAAAACAAAAAGAAGAACTGGTACCCTACATGAACACAAAAGAGAACAAACAGTAGAGATGACCCAGAGGGACTGACTGAGGAGACCAGAGTTCCAATGATTTTAGGCTTTATTATGTATCCAAAAGAAAAATTCCAAGGACCTGACAGACTGTGTTTCTGCATTCTAAGCCTGAATGAGGGAAGTCCAAAAGGTCTGATGAGCTACAACAATTATACAGATGGGGTGTGGCAATTATATTCCTTCAGTGGATAGAGCATTACTTCAGCTGGAATTCTACGTGACTTGGAGCACAGAATTCCATGTTTGCACAGAATCTGCATTCCAACCGGCTTCCCCAGCCCGCAGTAAAAGCTCACATCTCCCCGGCTCCCCCGAACCTTGGTCGTCTCGTCACGCCCGCCCCCCCCCCAAGCCTTTGTCCCGATACCCCCCCCCCCCCCCGAGCCTACCTGGGTATGCCCTCGTGGCATAGAGGCTTCATCAAGGGCAAGAAAGAACCCCATGCTTTCCTGTCCACTGCCACTGCTCTGGGTCAGTGCTGCAGCTTTTTCAAAATGGCTGCCAAGACTTCAAGAGGTAATCTTGTGAGATTGCCACAGAAAGTCTCAATGGCCATTTCAAAAAAGAAGCAGCACCAGTCCAGAGCAGCGGCAGCAGGCAGGAAAGAGTGGGGTTCTTTCCCGTTACTCTTTCTTGCCACGAAAGAGGTACTTACATGCAGCTCCTCCTGCTCCTGCCTCACTGGTGAGTGCAGGGGCGGCTGAAAAAAAATGTGGATGGAAGTAGTGAAGAAGGTGGCTGTACCAATAAATAAAAAAAAGGTGGATGCTATATATATGTGGGGGGGGGGGGGGGTGGCGGCTGTAAAAGAAAAAGGTAGAGAGGGCTGTAAAGCAAACGTTACTGCTGTGGGGGGAAGCTGTAAAAATGGTGGCTGTTGTGGGGGGAGGGGGCTTAAAAAAAAGGTGGATGCTGTGGGGCGGAGAGGGCTAAAAAAAAGGTGGTTGATGCCATGGGTGGAGGGAGGGCATTAAAAAAGGTGGATGCTGTGAGTGTGGATCATGGGAGGGAGGCTGCAAAAGATGGATGCTATGTGTTGGATGGAGGGAGGGAAGGAAGCTGTAAAGATGGATGCTATGTGTGGGTGCAGGGAGGGGGCTGGGAAAAATATGGATGGTATCTGTATACAGGGAGGGGGGCTGTGATATTGGTTAAATTATTACTAATAAACTTACAGAATTTGCAAATTTTGTGCACAGAATTTTGATTCTTTTTTTTTTTGTGCAGAATTCTGGCAGGAGTAGAGCATGTAAGAAAGCGCTAGAAACAGTTACTCATCTCGTGGCTGGCTGTGAAGTGCTGATGGCAGAAAATATCTATACAGAAAGGCACAACAAGGTGGCACATCTCATTCATTGGAAACTCTGTAAGCATTACTATATCAGAGTAACGGAAAAGCACTGGGATCATGATCCTAACAGAATTGTGGAACACGAACAGGTTTTGATCATCTAGGACATCCCCATCCTAACTGACAGAAAGCTGGATGCCAGAAAAACAGATATACTGGAACGGTGAACTGTGTGGAGAGAGAGAAGATCCTGAAGTACAAAGAAATGCAGTCCTAGATCACAAAGATACAGAAATATTTCTCATCATTTTGCTCTTTTTCACACAATGCAAGTACTACGGCGAACATTAGCAGTAAATCTGAGATACTAAGATCAAACTCCACATACCCTGGGGCTTAGGAGCTAAGTTCATTACTGTCATGGTATATTTTTATTTATTTTATTTTTGTTACATTTGTACCCTGCGCTTTCCCACTCATGGCAGGCTCGATGCGGCTTACATGGGGCAATGGAGGGTTAAGTGACTTGCCCAGAGTCAGAAGGAGCTGCCTGTGCCTGAAGTGGGAATCGAACTCAGTTCCTCAGTTCCCCAGGACCAAAGTCCACCACCCTTACCACTAGGCCACTCCTCCACTCAAAAATAACCCATTTGGAAAAATTGCTCCCATGAGTAGTGCTTCATGTCTCTCTCACACATATCACATCTCGTGACAGATCTTTGGAACTGTTCTTTTGGATAAATAGTAAAGCCTAAAATCATTGGAATTCTGGTGTCCTCAGTCATTACCCATGGTTCATCCCTGCTGCTTTTTTCTCTTACAAATTTATCTCCTGCATAACCATTGTGGGTCTCCTGAACACTCAAATGTCCGTGCAGTCCTGAGGGCAGGTTTGGGAAGTCCTCCTGCAAAGAAATGGCAGACACTGTAGTGTTGCACCCCTAAGTTCTAGCTACTAATATCATACAGTAAAATAACCAACACAACAAAAAGCTAGAATGCAGAGGCTTCACTAAAGTCATATAAAAATAACTTGTGCAGCGAGAATTACTTTTACAACTTTATTTTTTTCTATTACACCCAGCTAACAGATAAGTGAAAAGGAATGCTAGAAATATGGAACGTTCCTTTGGGTATTCCCAAAGCCAGAAAGCAATTTGTCAAAAACAGCATGTGTCAAATGGTGTCCCTTTGCAACAAACTTTAACTGTTCTATTATCTTTGAAATAGATATGGTTCATTTAGAAATGAGAATTAATACGCTAGGATTCCAATTAACATTTATTCTCTAATAATGCAGAATCCTGCATCATTAAGCCGAATACACCCGGCAGCAGCTTCTTCTGTCAACAGGATAAATTAGATTGTTAGCATTGTCTATGAATTGAGTTTTGTTGGGGGGTAGGGAGTGTAGTTCTCTTCCTACAGTGGAGGAGTGGCCTAGTGGTTAGGGTGGTGGACTTTGGTCCTGGGGAACTGAGGAACTGAGTTTGATTCCCGGCACAGGCAGCTCCTTGTGACTCTGGGCAAGTCACTTAACCCTCCATTGCCCCATGTAAGCCGCATTGAGAAGCCTGCGTGGCCACATTGATGATCTGCAAGGGCCGACTTCTACATGGAATGTTGCTAGTGGAATAGCAACATTCCATGTAGAATCTCAAATAGTAGCAACAGTGGAGGAGTGGCCTAGTGGTTAGGGTGGTGGACTTTGGTCCTGAGGAACTGAGTTCAATTCCCACTTCAGGCACAGGCAGCTCCTTGTGACTCTGGGCAAGTCACTTAACCCTCCATTGCCCCATGTAAGCCGCATTGAGCCTGCCATGAGTGGGAAAGCGCGGGGTACAAATGTAACAATAATAATAATAATACAGTCTTTCTCATCTTTTTCAGTAGATGGGTGCTGTTCTTGCAGGCTCTGTCATTACTTTGTGCTGCTTCGTTTTCTAGTATGCCTCCAGGATAGCTCTCTCTTGTTTATTTATTTTTTAATCAACATTTTCAAAACTATTACATTACCAAAATGTAACAAGAAAAATAGACACAACACAGAAAAAAACAAATCAGCAAAAAGCTCCACATCATACAAACTCTAGCCCACATCATGAAGAAAGAAAAGAAAAGAAAGAAAAGTAAAAAAAAAAAAAAAGACGAAAGAACACAGAGAAGTAGGGACCCTGTTTACTAAGCCATGTTATATGTGTGTTAGTGTTTTTAATGTACACGCATATAATATCCCTACAGGCGCCTACACAGCGCAAGTGCTAATTATAGGCGTGTTAAAAACACTAACGTGGCTTAGTAAATAGGGTCCTAGGTTTCCTATATAAAATATGTCGCCCATATAAAGCAGTGGTTAAACTAATTAAAAAAAAAAAAAAAACCTTCTCACAATATGGGAATACTAGTTCTGATAATCAAGTAAAAATGTCTCTAGTTGACTAGGGTCCACAAAAAAGGTAATTAGACTCACGCAAGATAATCAAACACTTACAAGGGAATTTAAGAAAAAAAAAGTAGCACCAACAGCTAGGACTCTAGATTTCAATGATTGAAATACTACTACTACTTTTTAACATTTCTAAAGTGCTACCAGGATTACGCAGCGCAGTACAATTTAACAAAGAAGGCCAGTCCCTGCTCAAAGGAGCTTACAATCTAAAGGACAAAAAGTGCAATCAAATTGGGGGCAGTCTGGATTTCCTGGATAGAGGTACAATGGTTAGGTGCTGAAAGCGATATTGAAGAGGTGGGCTTTGAGCTTTTATGCCTGAGTTGCAGAAGCAACATCAGAAAATACTTGTACCCATATTTATGCCTAAAGTAAGTTTTCAATATCATTTTCTGAGCCACTAAGCAGCTCACTCATTTTGTTGTGACTAAGCTTTTCCAAGTGCACCACTCCCTCTTCCCTCTATGTAACAGATTGGAGCCCCTAACCCAAATTGAATTCCAGTGACACAACCAGGCTCAAATCATCCAATACTAACTTTTACTTGTTTTATTTTAAAATGTAAAAAGTTGACCATTCACACCCACCCAATACTATTTTCTTACTAGCTGAAACATTCAAAAGATTTCTAGTTAAACTTGGTCTTTATTGTCAGATTTCCCCCAACTCAATTCTCCCTCCCTCCGTCAGTTTCTCATTCTCTCTCCATACCCCCCCCCCCCCCCCCCATCTGTATGTTTCTTCCTCCCCTACCTTCCCCATCATTGATTCTCTTGCTTTCTCTCTCCATCCCCTCACTTTGCAATGATCTCCTGTCACTTTGCTGGCTGTAAAGAGCAAATCATCAAGAAACTTCAAATAGCCCAAAACACTGCAGCCAGACTCATATTTGGTAAAACAAAGTATGAAAGTGCCAAACCCCTAAGAGAAAAGCTACATTGGCTTCCACTTAAAGAATGTATCACGTTCAAGGTCTGCACTCTGGTTCATAAAATCATTCACGGAGATGCCCCGGCCTATATCTCAGACCTTATTGACCTGCCACCCAGGAACGCTAAAAGATCAGCACGCACATTCCTGAATCTTCACTTCCCCAGCTGTAAAGGATTAAAATACAGATTAACACATGCATCCAGCTTTTCTTACATGAGCACGCAGCTGTGGAATGCATTGCCACTTGACCTGAAAACAATCTACGACCTAATCAATTTTCGTAAATCACTGAAGACTTATCTCTTTAATAAGGCATTCCACAATGATCCATTATAGGAATTGTAATGCATCACCACTTACCTGATATTCTGAATGTTATCTCTCTATACCTGATTGCTTAATTCTATTATGTCATCCATGTTCTTTATGTAATACCAATTGTTTCTTTTACTCTGGAATGGTGACTGCCATGACGGAACATTGTAAGCCACATTGAGCCTGCAAATAGGTGGGAAAATGTGGGATACAAATGTAGCAAATAAATAAATAAATTACAGCTTGCAGCTGCTACTGATGGGACCAGTACTACCCTTGGCGTCGGGTTACTACTTTCGCCCTCCTGCAATTTTCAACCTCTCCTCCTACCGCAGTCTCACTGCTTCTCATCCTTTGAAGTTCACTCCATCCGTCTATTCTACCCGCTGCCACTCAGAGTTGCAGTCATTTACCGCCCCCCTGATAAGTCCCTATCTTCCTTCCTTACCGACTTCGATGCCTGGCTATCCGTTTTTCTTGAGCCCTCATCCCCATCCCTCATTCTTGGAGACTTTAACATACACATTGATGACCAATCCGACCCTCACGCTTCTCAGTTCCTCACTCTAGCATCCTCCTTCAACCTCCAGCTATGCTCCACCACCCCTACTCACCGAGACAGCCATTGTCTTGACCTCGTCCTCTCCTCTACCTGCTCACCCTCCAATTTCTGCGCCTCAGCTCTTCCTCCCTCTGACCATCACCTGATCACCTTCACACTTCATCACCCTCCCCCGCAGTCCCGCCCAACACTAACCACTACTTCCAGGAATCTCCAGGCTGTCGACCCTCCCACCTTATCCTCCATTATCTCTAATCTCCTCCCTTCCATCATGTCCTCCGAGTCTGTCGACAAGGCTGTCTCCGCTTACAATGCCACTCTGTCCTCTGCTCTGGACACCCTTGCACCATCCAGCTCCCGTCCCACAAGACGTACTAATCCTCAGCCCTGGCTGACCCCTTGCATCCGTTACCTTCGCTCCTGCGCCTGATCTGCTGAACGCCTGTGGAGGAAATCTCGTACCCATTCAGATTTCCTTCATTACAAATTCATGCTATCCTCCTTCCAGTCCTCCCTATTCCTTACTAAACAGGCCTATTACACCCAATTGACCAATTCTCTTCGCGCCAACCCTTGTCGTCTCTTCGCCACCCTTAACTCCCTCATCAAAGTGCCCTCCGCTTCCACCCCCCCCCCTCCCTCTCACCTCAATCACTGGTTGACTACTTCCGCGACAAGGTGCAAAAGATCAACCTTGAGTTCACTACCAAGGCACCTCTTCCTCGTCACCCTTCAACCCTCTCCCTCAACCAACCAACCCAGGCCTCTTTCTCCTCCTTTCCTGATATCACCGAGGAGGAAACTGCCCGCCTTCTTTCCTCCTCGAAATGCACCACTTGTTCCACTGATCCCATCCCCACCAACTTACTTAACACCATCTCTCATACTGTCACCCCTCCATCTGTCATATCCTCAACCTCTCTCTCTCCACTGCAACTGTCCCTGACACCTTCAAGCACGCCGTAGTCACACCTCTCCTCAAAAAAACATCACTTGACCCTACCAGTCCCTCCAACTACCGCCCCATCTCCCTCTTACCCTTCCTCTCCAAAATACTTGAGCGTGCTGTTCACAGCCTCCCCCAACTCCCCCTTCATTATCTCCTCAGACCCTTGCTGAATTCTTTCACAACAAGGTTCAAAAGATAAACCTTGCTTTCACTACCTCACCAGCTCTCCCTCCACTAGTCCGTTCCCCTCTCTCTCCTTCCCCTCATTCCCTTTCCTCCTTTCCTGAAGTTACTATTGAGGAAACTACACTTCTCCTTTCTTCCTCAAAATGTACCACCTGTTCCTCTGATCCCATTCCCACCCACCTTCTTAATGCCATCTCTCCTACTCTTATTCCTTTTATCTGTCACATTCTCAACCTCTCACTTTCCACTGCAACTGTCCCTGCTGCCTTTAAACATGCTGTGGTCACACCTCTCCTTAAGAAGCCTTCACTTGACCCTACTTGTCACTCTAATTACCGACCCATCTCCCTCCTTCCTTTTCTCTCCAAATTACTTGAGCGTGCTGTTCACCGCCGCTGCCTTGATTTTCTCTCCTCACATGCTATTCTTGACCCATTACAATCTGGTTTTCGCCCTCTCCACACAACCGAAACTGCGCTCACTAAAGTCTCCAATGACCTATTACTGGCTAAATCCAGAGGTCAATATTCCATCCTCATTCTTCTTGATCTTTCCGCTGCTTTTGACACTGTCGATCACAGCATACTTCTCGATACCCTGTCCTCACTTGGATTCCAGGGCTCTGTCCTTTCCTGGTTCTCTTCCTACCTCTCCCTCCGCACCTTTAGTGTTCACTCTGGTGGATCCTCTTCTACTTCTATCCCTCTGCCTGTCGGCGTACCTCAGGGTTCTGTTCTTGGTCCTCTCCTCTTTTCTATCTACACTTCTTCCCTTGGTTCATTAATCTCATCCCATGGCTTTTCCTACCATCTCTATGCTGATGACTCCCAAATCTACCTTTCTACCCCTGATATCTCACCTTGCATCCAAACCAAAGTTTCAGCGTGCTTGTCTGACATTGCTGCCTGGATGTCTCAACGCCACCTGAAATTAAATATGACCAAAACCGAGCTTCTCATTTTCCCCCCCAAACACACCTCCCCGCTACCCCCATTTTCTATTTCTGTTGATGGCTCTCTCATTCTCCCTGTCTCCTCAGCTCGAAACCTTGGGGTCATCTTTGACTCTTCTCTCTCCTTCTCTGCTCATATCCAGCAGACCGCCAAGACCTGTCGTTTCTTTCTTTACAACATCCGTAAAATCCGCCCCTTTCATTCCGAGCACTCTACCAAAACCCTCATCCACACCCTTGTCACCTCTCGTTTAGACTACTGCAATCTGCTTCTTGCTGGCCTCCCACTTAGTCACCTCTTCCCTCTCCAGTCGGTTCAAAACTCTGCTGCCCGTCTCATCTTCCGCCAGGGTCGCTTTACTCATACTACCCCTCTCCTCAAGACCCTTCACTGGCTCCCTATCCGTTTTCGCATCCTGTTCAAACTTCTTCTACTAACCTATAAATGTATTCACTCTGCTGCTCCCCAGTATCTCTCCACACTCGTCCTTCCCTACACCCCTTCCCGTGCACTCCGCTCCATGGATAAATCCTTCTTATCTGTTCCCTTCTCCACTACTGCCAACTCCAGACTTCGCGCCTTCTGTCTCGCTGCACCCTACGCCTGGAATAAACTTCCTGAGCCCCTACGTCTTGCCCCATCCTTGGCCACCTTTAAATCTAGACTGAAAGCCCACCTCTTTAACATTGCTTTTGACTCGTAACCACTTGTAACCACTCGCCTCCACCTACCCTCCTCTCTTCCTTCCCGTTCACATTAATTGATTTGCTTACTTTATTTATTTTTTGTCTATTAGATTGTAAGCTCCTTGAGCAGGGACTGTCTTTCTTCTATGTTTGTGCAGCGCTGCGTATGCCTTGTAGCGCTATAGAAATGCTAAATAGTAGTAATAGTAGTAGCCGCTGCCTTGATTTTCTCTCCTCTCATGCCATCCTCGATCCGCTTCAATCCGGTTTTCGCCCTCTACACTCAACAGAAACGGCACTCTCTAAAGTCTGTAATGACCTGTTCCTTGCCAAATCCAGAGGCCACTACTCCATCCTCATCATCCTTGATGTATCCGCTGCTTTTGATACTGTCAATCATGATTTACTTCTTGCCACACTGTCCTCATTTGGGTTCCAGGCTTCTGTCCTCTCCTGGTTCTCCTCCTATCTCTCCCACCGCACCTTCAGAGTACACTCTCATGGATCTTCCTCCACCCCATCCCGCTCTCTGTTGGAGTTCCCCAGGGATCTGTCCTTGGACCCCTTCTTTTTTCAATCTACACCTCTTCCCTGGGCTCCCTGATCTCATCTCATGGTTTCCAGTATCATCTCTATGCTGATGACACCCAACTGTATCTCTCCACACCAGACATCACCGCGGAGACCCAGGCAAAGGTATCGGCCTGCTTATCCGACATTGCTGCCTGGATGTCCAACCGCTACCTGAAACTGAACATGTCCAAGACCGAGCTTATCATCTTTCCACCAAAACCCACTTCTCCTCTTCCTCCACTCTCTATCTCAGTTGATGGCACCCTCATCCTCCCCGTTTCATCTGCCTGCAACCTCGGAGTCATCTTCGACTCCTCCCTCTCCTTCTCTGCACATATCCAGCAGATAGCCAAGACCTGTCGCTTCTTTCTCTTTAACATCAGCAAAATTCACCCTTTCCTCTCTGAGCACACCCCGTACTCTCGTCCACGCCCTCATTACCTCTTGCCTTGACTACTGCAACCTACTCCTTACTGGCCTCCCACTTAGCCATCTATCCCCCCTTCAATCTTGTCAGAACTCTGCTGCACGTCTTATATTCCGCCTGAACTGATATACTCATATCACTCCTCTTCTCAGGTCACTTCACTGGCTTCCAATCAGATACCGCATACAGTTCAAGCTTCTCCTTCTTACCTACAAATGCACTCAGTCTGCAGCCCCTCATTACCTCTCTACCCTCATTTCCCCTTACGTTCCCGCCCGTAACCTCCGCTCACAGGACAAATCCCTCCTCTCAGTACCCTTCTCCACCACCGCCAACTTCAGGCTCCGCTCATTCTGCCTCGCCTCACCCTATGCTTGGAATAAACTTCCTGAGCCCTTACGCCAAGCCCCCTCCCTACCCAATTTCAAATCCTTGCTCAAAGCCCACCTCTTCAATGTTGCTTTCGGCACCTAACCTTTATACCTTTCAGGAAATCTAGACTGCCCCTATTTGACTGACTGTACATTTGTCTTTTAGATTGTAAGCTCCTTTGAGCAGGTACTGTCCTTCTATGTTAAATTGTACAGCGCTGCGCAACCCTAGTAGCGCTTTAGAAATGTCAAGTAGTAATAGTAGTAGTTATTTATCTTCCATTTAAGCCATTGCTGCACTCAGCAGCTGCTCCTCTCCTGGCCTGCCTCTCAGCTTTCAGCCTACAATGGCCGCCTCTGCTACTCCAGTTGTCTATCAGATTCTGACCCACCTCTCATTTCAGACCATATGGGTAACTGCTATTTTCACCAATCAAAGCAAAAACTGAGTATCAGCCAGCAATAGAAAACAAGAAACCTGGCACATCAACATGTACTTCCACGAAAGAACAGTTTGAGCTTTTCTTTTCTTTGTGTTTAATAAATTTTCCTAAGATTCCAGGGATATCGGCTGAGGAGATGTTTAAGAGATACGTGTTAGAGGTTTTGAAAGTACCATCACAGTCATTACCACCAATATCTAGAGTTTTCTACTTGCCATTTTTAAGAAAAAAGAGATAGGAGAAGGGGCAGATATTTGTTCCCCAACGGCAGATGTTTGTTCCCCAATTTCAGAAGATAGCTTGAACTTAACAGCTTTTCTTGAATCATCAAAAGGAGTAGCTATACCCTCCACATTACTGGTCATATTGACTTTGGACTATGACAGAGACTGGTTGTTGAAATTATATCTTAAGTATCGTAAGTATACTTTCTGTAGTTTAAAAGTCCAAATCTTCCCTGATGTTTCTAAAGCTATACAGAAACGAAGACAACAATTTCTTTTGATGCGTCCTAGGGTTTGGGCTTGTTTGGAGGGTTGTTTTTCCTGAAATTTCCTTGTAAATGTATAGTGAAATATCAATCTCATACTTATATTTTCTTTGATTTGTCTCATTTAACATTATTTTTGAGTGATAAGATTGTGGCTACTGGCCAGGGCTCTATTACTAGGTTAGAGGAACCTCTATTTTGAATGGTCAACTTTTCTAATCAGGAATATACAATTTCTTCACTCTAGGGAGTATTCCTCTGAGTTAAATTTTTGTTCCTCTTCTCAATTATCTCGTTTCCCTCTTTTGTAGTGGACTGGTTTGGTCATCATATGATTGAATTTCTACTATGTATTTTTTCCTTGAATTTGAATTATTTCATGGTTGATTTTCTGTTACAAGTAGATTTTACTTGGATCATAATTAAACATTTAATAAAATAAAATGTTTTTAAAAATAAGGTAAGACAATGTCATGGAGGACAGGGAGCAAGTCTCTCAGCACCTGCCATTTCATGAGGCTCCCTGGGATCATCAGGCTGTATGTTAGCAGCCTGACACTCCATAGAAAGAAAGATAATGCTAATTCAAGGCTAGGGTTTTCTTTGTATGATAATGAACCTTGAGAGGTTAAATGTAAGCTACACTATTCATTTTGCATAATATTAAGCTACTTTGTATCAACCTATAGGTTTAGCATTTCATTATTACTTAACCTTCATACTTAACCTTCAATGTGCTATAAAATCATTTATTAAAGGCAAATAGGGCTCGATTCTATATATGATTCCTAAAAACATCTGCACAGAAAATAAATGTGCCTAGGCATACTCTATAAAGTGCGCTTAGATTTAGGTGTACTTTACAGACAGAATATGCCTAAATTTCAGCATGGTTTATAGAATATGCCAAGCAGCCATCCACGCGATTAAATTTAGTCGTGTGCATTTACGCCGAGTAAGACTTGGTGTAAATGTCCGCGACTAAAAGTTAGGCGCAGACTGTGTGTATTCAATAACAACATGCAAAGATTTTAGAAATGCCTATGACCCACCCCCCTTTTCAGCTATGCACATTAGAATTTACGCATTATCACGTCACAGAATACGACTGTTGTGTGTATAAATTCTAATTAATGCCCATTAGTGTCAATAATTGCTTATTAATTGCAATTATCAGTGCTGATTTGCTTGTTAACTAAGTTGCATGCACAAATCCAGAATACGACTGGGGATAATGCACAATTTTGCATCTAACATATGTTAGTTGGCAAAAACAGCATTATTTCTTTAATGCACATTATTAACAAGACCCATTATTCTTGATTTTACTAAATTAGAAAACGGACATAATAATAAAAACTAATACTGCTTCCTGTCAATTCAAAAGTCCACATTTACAAAAGTGTGCGAAGGTTTTGGCTATATAACACATTAACTGCAAATCTTAGATCACTTTAGAAGCAAAACCTCTGCATTAATCCTCAAATTCCATAAAGCTATACACCCAAATTTATGTTTAGTGCACAAATTAGCATGTGAACGTTATAGAATAAGGTAGTTGCACATATAAACTAATTTAATAATGAGGAGCTAATCGGTGTTACCAATATCCACAAATGGCTTTAATTGGCACTAATTGATGCCAATTAGCAGTTAAATGTGCAACTGACAGTTTGCATTCTAGAAGTTACATCTGCAAAAACTATCGCAAGGCAAAATGGAAGAGACATGGCCAAATCAGGGGCATGCATTTAATATTAGTGTAAGTGCACATGCCTAAAGACCCACCTATTCAACAAGGCATACCAATAACAGCAACTATAAATGTAATACATCGCAACCTTACCTATTATCAACAATGTTCTTGCTTATATCTACTTGTTTGAATTTTGATCACGCTATTTCCACCTTACCTATTATCAGTAATGTTTTCTTCTTATATTTACTTGTTTAAATTTTGATGATGCTACTTTCTATGTAACACTAACTGTTATCTCCTAATCTACTATCTACTAACAACATGTGAGGATGTTATAATGCTGTTATATCGCTCCATGGTGCGACCGCACCTTGAGTATTGTGTTCAATTCTGGTCGCCGCATCTCAAGAAAGATATAATGTAATTGGAAAAGGTGCAGCGAAGGGCGACTAAAATGATAGCGGGGATGGGACATCTTCCCTATGAAGAAAGACTAAGGAGGCTAGGGCTTTTCAGCTAGGAGAAGAGATGGCTGAGGGGAGACATGATAGAGGTATATAAAATAATGAGTGGAGTGGAACAGGTGGATGTGAAGCATCTATTCACGCTTTCCAAAAATACTAGGACTAGGGGGCTTGCGATGAAACTACAGTGTAGTAAATTTAAAACAAATCAGAGAAACATTTTCTTCACCCAACGCGTAATTAAACTCTGGAATTTGTTGCTGGAGAACGTGGTGAAGGCGGTTAGCTTGGCAGAGTTTAAAAGGGGGTTAGACGGTTTCCTAAAGGACAAGTCCATAAACCGTTACTAAATGGGAAAAATCCACAATTCCGGGAATAACATGTATAGAATGTTTGTACGTTTGGGAAGCTCGCCAGGTGCCCTTGGCCTGGATTGGCCGCTGTCGTGGACAGGATCCTGGGCTCGATGGACCCTTGGTCTTTTCCCAGTATGGCACTACTTATGTACTTAACGACACACTGTAAGACACATTGAGCCTGCAAAGAGGTGGGATAATGTGGGATACAAATGCAATAAAATAAATAAAGTTAGAACATATAGGAATAACCATACTGGATCAGACCAATGGGCTATCTAGTCCAGTATCCTGTTTCCAACAGTGGCCAATCCAGGCTCCCTCTCTGAAATAATCTTCCTCTAAGTCTCCACTCGGAACATAATCCGGCACACTTTTAAGACTGCTCTGAAAACACACTTTTTAACCATGCTTTCGGAAACTCGTTGGGGTCCCAGGCAGGAGACAGACTTGACTGACATGGTTTTGATGTCTAATTAACATCCTATTCAGACAGCTATTTTATTATTTATTTGTTGGATGAATGATTCTTGGAATGATTGTGTCTTTCCTATATTTTGCTAGAGTTCTTTTCCTTGATATTACTTTTTTAGACTTTTTTGAGTAAACCGCCTAGACTTGTTTTTCACATTAGGTGGTATATAAAATTACATTTATATACTTATTAGGATTTATTTACTGCCTTTTTGAAGAAATTCATTCAAGGCGGTGTACATTAAGAATAAATATAATCTCAGCTAGGGAAGAAGTGGATAAACATGTCCTGCTGCAGTATGTGCAGCCCCTATCACTATGTGTGTGAGTGAAAATAACAAGTTAGTTACTTCTTCCATTAAAGGCCTGGTTGAAGAGCCAAGCTTTCACCTGCTTCCTGAAGTAGAGATACTCTTGAGTTAAGCGAAACTTTTCAGGCAGTGAATTCCAGAGTGTGGGGGCTACTCCGGAGAAGGCTTGCCTGTGGGTATCACATCGTGTAATGTCTTTTGGAGAGGCTGTGGTTAGTGATTGTCCTTGGGAGCAGGGGCGTATCTGCGTGGGGCCACAGGGGCCTGGGCCCCCGCAGATTTCGCCCTAGACCCCCCTACCGCTGTCAACCCTCCCCTGCTGTCATTGTTTACCTTTGATGGCGGGGGACCCCAAACCCCCGCCAGCCGAGGTCCGCTTGCCGCCTTTAAAGGTATTTCTTCAGCTGGCGGGGGACCCCAACCCCCGCCAGCCGACCCGACGTCTTTAAAGTTCTTCTTCGGCCTCCGTGGCCATGCTGTAGCTGATAGCTGTTCAATCCAGTTCGGAGTCTGACGTCCCAGCACATTGTACGTGCAGGACAATGTGCTGGGACGTCAGACTCCGAACTGGATTGAACAGCTATCAACTACAGCACAGCCACGGAGGCCGAAGAAGAACTTTAAAGACGTCGGGTCGGCTGGCGGGGGTTGGGGTCCCCCGCCAGCTGAAATATCTTTAAAGGCGGCAAGCGGACCTCGGCTGGTGAGGGGTGGGGTCCCACGCCAGCAAAGGTTAGCAACGCCAGCGGGGGAGGGTTGGCGGCGGGGTGGGGGGAGGGTGGAGAGTCGTTGGTCGGGGGATCTGGCAATGGCGGGGGGGTTCTGGCAATGGCGGCAGCGGCGGGGGTCATTGGGGGGGGGGGCTAAAATGTGCCCCCTCCCTCTGGCTCTGGCCCCCCCTACCGCCGGAGTCCAGATACGCCCCTGCTTGGGAGGACCTTAGTGTCCTTAAAGGTGTCCTATTCTTCAGGTACTCAGGGCCATTTTCTTTAAAGGCCTTGAAGATCAGACACAGAACTTTAAATTTAGCTCTGTATTGTACTGGTAGCCAATGAAATTTTTGCAAAAATGGTGTGATGTGGTCACATCACTTGCAACCTTCTATTAGTCTTGATACAGCATTCTGAATCAACTGGAGCTGGCGCAGACCCTTTGTAATCAGACTGTTGTAGAGTGCATTACAGTAATCCAGTCTTGATGTTATCATGGCATGCACAACTGGGATAAGATTTACCTTCTCGATGTAAGGAAAGATGCAGCGTAGCTGTTGCAAATAGGCAACATATTATGCACACCATTACCGAAAGACACCAAAAAGAGAACAATCGGTATCACTAACTATTGTCCTGTAGCATCGTAGCCAAACAACTCACGGAATATATCGACAAATTCTCTATTTTGCATGAATCGCAATCGGGCTTCAGATCCCTCCACAGTACAGAAACCGTCCCAGTCAATCTCCTGGCCAAATTCAAAAAGCAAATAGCAGTAGGTAAAAATATCCTCCTCCTCCAATTCGACATGATGAGCACATTCTATCTGAATCGTATTGTGACCCCTGAGGCAGCCATTTTTCAACGCCAAAACACGGACCGTGTCGGGTCCTTTGTGTCCAAAAAGCAAATAAAGCAGCTTTCTAAGCACCATCTTCTGTGTTGGATTGTCCTTCAGTCAACCTCTACTTCTTTATCCTTGTACTGTATATGTAGAGGTTCCTCCTGTTTGTTTGCTGTGCCTGTTCCCATCTGTCTCTGTCAGGAAGGGGTGAGTTTGTGAACTCCTAGTTAACTGACTGGAGACTGGGTGGGATTGCTTGTAGGTCCTGGCAGAGACTTTTGATTTTGTTGACAAAGTATGCAGCAAAATCACTGCAGTTCAGTTTAGACTGGGCAGGCTGGTTCTGTTGTGGGGGTTGCAGTAGGCTGTTTACTATACTGAACAACTGCCTGGTTGAATTGGCAGCCTGTGCAATGCATTGAAATATTGTTTTTTGGTTGCTGTTAAGGCTTGGCAGTACTCTGTCGTGTGCTTCCTACAGTGTAGCTTGTCTTCATCCAGGCGAGATTTTCGCCATCTCCTTTCCAGTTTCCATACTTCGCATTTAAAGATCCAAAGCTCTGGAGAAAACCAAGGTAAGCGTTTGTGAGTGGGGCATAAGACCTTTTTTGGTGGTGCCGTTTTCTCTATGGTCTTGGCTATGTGTGTATTCCAAATGTCAACCTGTTCTGACACTGTAGTAGTCTTTTCATCCACATGTGGATAATCCACGGCCTCTAGAAACTTTTCAACAGCCAGCGGCCATTTTTTACATATGCAGGAGCAGATTATGAGATGCGAACCTCTTCCCTGAAGAAGGAATACGAAACCTGGCCATGTTGGCGGAGGTTTGACTCGGGTGACAAATCACTGCCAAAGCTAAGTACTACTTACACGCATCTCAAAAGTTTAAACTATACGCTTTTTACAGTATGATTGTTGAAGATTGCATAAATAAAAGGCTAAAAAAAAAGTCGGGTAGATCAATGAAGATGTGAACAGCGCCATAAGCATATGGGACGCCGTTTCCAAATGGGATATGCTGTCAGTTACTCTGATGATCCCCGTTAAAAATATTAAGTTAATCTGAAGGTATGAAGATTGTGTGATTTTGGACTGTGAAATATATAAGATTTGTGAGTGTTTGGGACAATATCGATTTATATCTTTAGGCCTGGCCATTTGCACCAACTGAAACATGGTGCAAATCCTTGTGCCTAAATTAGGTGCATATCCCCCTTATTCTATAACTACGCGCGTAAATTCTAGGAATGTCCCTTATTCACTCGTGACCCTCCCATTTCCGCACCCCCTTTTCAGACTCGCACGTAATATTTAGGCATGAATCCAGCGCCTAAATTTACACATATAACTGCTAATCAAATCCAATTAGCACTAAATTGCTTGTTAGGATGCCAATCAGCACTAATTGGCTCGTTATTCAATTAAGTTGCATCTGCAAATTTGACGCGCCCAGGTGTTAGTACATAGGAATAAAATATTTAAAATTCATTTTTATCACTAAATAATAAAGATGCAGAGGCTGGATGTTTATTGTTCAGTACCCATGTTTGTTTTAACATTCCCACAATAAATAGCTCCCTAATTCCTACCTGTCCTTACTGTAAGCTCTGTCGAGCAAGGACTGTTCCTTATGCATTTATACATTTATGCAGATGACATCACAATATACATCCCATTCAAACAAGATCTAATTGAAATCACCAACGAGATCAACCAAAGCCTCCAAATAATGTACACCTGGGCAGATGCATTCCAACTAAAACTTAAAGCAGAAAAAACACAATGTCTTTTACTCACCTCACAACATAACACAAAAAACTTCAACACCATAACCACACCATACTGTTCTCGTCCGGTCTCACAAAACTTGAAAATTCTCGGAGTCACCATTGACCGAAACCTCACTCTTGATACCCATGTGAAAAACACGACGAAAAGGATGTTCTACACCATGTGGAAACTTAAAAGAGTAAAACCTTTCTTCCCGAGATACATCTTCCACGCCCTGGTACAGTCAATGGTAATAAGCCATCTGGACTACTGCAATGCACTATACGCCAGGTGCAAAGAACAGACAATCAAAAACCTTCAAACTGCCCAGAATACAGCCGCCAGACTCATATTTGGAAAAGCCAAATATGAAAGCACAAAACCACTAAGAGAGAAACTGCACTGGCTTCCACTGAAGGAACGCATTGCGTTCAAGATCTGCACAATGGTACACAAAATTATTCATGCAGACGCCCCAATCTACATGCTAAACCTCATAGACCTACCTCCCAGAAACGTCACAAGATCATCCCGTAAATTTCTCAACCTGAACTACCCCAGCTGCAAAGGACTTAAATACAAGCTGCTGCACGCCACTACCTTCTCTTACAAGAACACGCAGATATGGAATGCATTACCTACAGACCTGAAAGAAATCAAAGAAACATCTATCTTTCGAAAATCTCTGAAAACATTCTTCTTCAACAAGGCTTACAATGAGAACTTATAACCTCACTAAGTCCACTCAGCTATGAGCGCACACCTCCTATAATTACCCTAACAACTCTCTTCCCTCTTCCCTTACCCCTTCCTAAGCGCTACACTTTACTAATTGTATCCGATATCCTGTTATGACAATGTTATCAAATCTCTGTAAGCCACATTGAGCCTGCAAATAGGTGGGGGAATGTGGGCTACAAATGCAATAAATAAATAAATAAAATAAATAAATAATAAGTGTTTTGTGAGCAGTGTTGTGTACCTCTAGTACCACTATAGAAATGAGTAAGTAGTAAATTAACTGATTCATTCTTCCAAACTGAGGAATCAGTTCGAAAATTCATCTTTCAAGTAGCATCTGAAAGATGAACATCTAACCCTCCATAAGTACTGTGAGAACATTTTATCTTAAGTCAGCCACTTCATTTCAAAAAAATATATCTAAATCATATCTCTGGTTTTCTGTTTAAAGCAACTTTATTTTAATTACCTCCTACTGATAGAACCAATTAGAACTATGAATAGCATTTGCTATACTAAGATCCCCGCTGTATTCAATTCTGTTAATTATATTACAATTGAGATTAAAAGTCTGATGCTCACCAAGAATATTACAAGTACTTTGCCATCACCTCAGAAGTGATTAACATCACAACTATTATCATCTTTAAAGATGTATCTAAATATATTCCCAAGTAATAAAATATTATAAAAGGGATCTTTAAAAACAGCATATTTCCTCTCTAAACTTCCTTAAATGCATGTGCCTAGATACCTTCAACTCTAGTTTTAAATACTACCTTTATCAGTAAGTAAAACCACAGCACAAGACAGAGGAGAGAGAGAAGAAAATTTACATGAAATAAAAATGTAATTGGGGAAGGGGTGATTTGATGTACTGAACTGTGTTATCTGGCAGAAAACATTGCATTTGAGGGATAATTTTATAACAGGGTGCTTATAACAATTTCCAAAAATGCATCCATTCAATGCTTATTTTAGAAAGGCTGTTATATGGTGTGAGGAACCCCTGAGGGTCAGGGAAGAAGGGATCCGGGAGACGAGCAAGATGGGTAGGTTTCATACCCGGGATTCCAAGTACAAGTCCCAGGATCCTAGGGGCTGGAAAGCCACGCCCCCATGGAGGCATAAGTTTCCCAAGAGCCAGAGAAGGGAGGAGGACTACAGTTCCCAAGAACCCCTGCAAAGCCCTGGGGACAAGCAAAGGGAGCAGCAAGGGAACTACAAGTCCCAGGATCCCGAGGGAGAGGAGAGGGATTGGCTGAGGAGGAAGAATCAGGAGGGAGAGGACCAGCTGGGGACCATAAAGGGAGAGGAGCCCATGGAATGGGAAGTGGAGAAAGAGGTCAGAGAGGAGATCCAAGACCAAGATGACTGGGGAAGTGAGCCCATGGAGATTGCTGCTCTATCTCAGGTACATGGGAAGAAGTTGAAAGGCTTCATAACAAACCTTCTTCAAGGCTGAGGAAAGCTTGGAGGAAAGGTTAAGCAGCTGTTCCACTCCAGGGGGGGAGAGAGGTGCCGTGCTGTAAAGCAGTGAATGATTTCAGCTGTGGCCAGAAGTCAGACCCGGCTGGAGAAACAGGTAGTGACTTGAACTGTGTCCAGGAACCTGGCCATGCTGGGGCAGCAGTGAGTGATTTGAACTGTGTCCAGAAGTCATGTCATGCTGGGGAAGCAGTGAGTGATTTAAACTGTGTCCAGAAGTGGTGCCATGCTGGGGAAACAGTGAGTGACTTGAACTGTGTTCAGGACACTGCCATGCTGGGGAAGCAGTGAATGATTTAAACTGTATCCAGAAACTGTGGCCGGCGGGGGGGGGGGGGGGGGGGGGGGGGGGGGGGGGGAAGAAGGAACAAGGGGTGATATGTGCTGTAACCAAGGACTGTATCTGGAACAGGAAATGTCTTGGCCTTGCTGATGGATAAAGCGGTTTTAAGCATATTTTGGGAGTCTGCTTCTGGGAGTGCTGTGTCCAGGGAAGGGCCCTTCCAGGGTCAGCCGAGTTCATACCTGCAGGAAGGCCTGAAGGTGGTGGCCTGCTGACAATGGCTGTCAAAACTTATTTACGTGAGGACCCAAATCAAACTCCCACATATAACCTAAACCTCTATATGATATTTAAATAATATACAGGTTTAATGGACCTCAGCCGCGTCACGTGAGGTTAACTAATTTTGACCACCGTGATTTATACACTCACTTCGTCATCCATCCTCTTCTGTAGAAACTCTTAATATCTTTTTTACACAAGCAATTTAAATAAAGTAAAGTACTCATCTCAGTTTGTCAGCCTGGGGAGGGGGAGGGAATTGCTCATCTGACATGGCACATGTTTCGCTATAAAGATTTTTCAAGGATAACCCTCTTTCACTAAATCAGACTCATCTTGCCGACATGGTTGCAGGACCAATTAAACATTGTCCAACGCAGCAAACTTCAAGAGAGCTATGGTAGCTGTAGGAGTTCTCATGGTAAAATTATGTATCATACCTGATAATTTTCTTTCCATTAATCATAGCTGATCAATCCATAGACTGGTGGGTTGTGTCCATCTACCAGCAGGTGGAGATAGAGAGCAATCCTTTTGCCTCCCTATATGTGGTCATGTGCTGCCGGAAACTCCTCAGTATGTCGATATCCAAGCTCCATCCGCAGGACTCAGCACTTAGAGAATTACACCCACACTCTGCCCAGCTCACCACTGCCGAAACGGGGGAGGGGAATTAACCCAGCTCATCCCCACACAAGTGGGGGAGGGGAATCCGTCCAGCTCATCCCCGCGGAGCGGGGGAGGGACACCACCCCGCCGATGCGGGGGGATCTGGCTTATCCTGCAACCGCGGGAGGAGCTGACTGACCCTAACACCGCCGAAGCGGGAGGGGTACAAAGCTGCCCTACAGCCGCACGAAGCGGGAGGGAGCGCCGGCAGAATTTATGTCTCAATCCAGCCCCGTAAAACGGAGGGGAGAGGAATGCAGCAGCTCACTGTAACACAAACTCGTCTCAACACTTGAAAAATCCAATTGAAAAAACTTGAACACGAAGTCCTCCTGAACAGGAACTGAAGACTAAACTTGAATCTGAAATGCAACCAGAATATAAACAGTACAGATATCTGGGAGGGGCTATGGATTGATCAGCTATGATTAATGGAAAGAAAATTATCAGGTATGATACATAATTTTACCTTCCATATCATCATGCTGATCAATCCATAGACTGGTGGGATGTACCGAAGCAGTACTCACCCAGGGCGGGACACTGAAATCCCTGACCGAAACACTGAAGCTCCAAACCGGGCCTCCGCCCGAGCAGCCACAGTCAAGCGGTAATGCCTGGAGAAGGTATGGGCCGATGCCCAAGTTGCCGCCTTGCAAATCTCTTCCAAGGATATGGACCCGGCCTCTGCCATCGAGGCCGCCTGAGCTCTAGTGGAGTGAGCCTTCAGCTGGATAGGCGGCACCTTCCCCGCAGCCACATAAGCCGCTGCAATGGCTTCCTTGACCCATCTTGCCACTGTAGGCTTAGCAGCCTGCAGACCCTTACGAGGACCTGCAAACAGGACAAACAGATGATCCGATTTCCGGAAATCATTGGTCACTTCCAAGTATCTGATGATGACTCGTCTCACATCCAGATATTTGAGAACAGAGTATTCCTCTGGGTAGTCCTCCCTATGAAAGGAAGGGAGACAGAGCTGCTGATTCACATGGAAGCGAGAAACAATCTTGGGCAGGAAGGAAGGCACTGTGCGAATAGTCACTCCTGCCTCAGTGAACTGTAGAAAAGGCTCTCGACATGAGAGTACCTGGAGCTCGGAAACTCTTCTGGCTGAAGTGATAGCCACCAAAAAGACTGCTTTCAACGTCAGGTCTTTCAGAGATGCCCTCGACAAGGGTTCAAAAGGCGGCTTCTGCAAGGCTCTTAGCACCAGGTTGAGATTCCACGCAGGCACCACTGAGTGCAGAGGAGGGCGCAGGTGATTAACTCCCTTGAGAAAACGTACCACATCTGGCTGTGAAGCCAGGGAAGCACCCTTCAGGCGGCCCCTGAAGCAAGCCAGAGCCGCTACCTGGACTTTAAGGGAACTGAGCGACAGACCTTTCTCCAGACCTTCTTGCAGGAACGCCAGCACTGAAGAAATTGGAGCAGTGAAGGGAGAAAGTGAGCCTGCTTCACACCACGCTGCAAAGGTACGCCAAACCCTGGCGTAAGCAGTAGAAGTAGAGCGCTTCCTCGCTCTCAGCATAGTGGCGATGACCTTGTCTGAGAAGCCCTTCTTCCTCAGACGCTGCCGCTCAATAGCCAGGCCGTAAGACCAAAGGGGGAGGGATCCTCCATCACCACGGGACCCTGATGCAACAGGCCCTGCTCCACTGGCAGCCGCAGAGGGTCGTCCACTGAGAGCCTGATCAAGTCCTCATACCAGGGACGTCTGGGCCAGTCCGGACCCACCAGGATTATCCGGCCCGGATGCTTTGCCACCCGGTCTAGTACCCTGCCCAACATGGGCCAGGGCGGAAACACATAGAGAAGCTCTTGTGTCGGCCACTGTTGGAGAAGAGCATCTACTCCCAGAGATCGAGGGTCCCGTCCTCTGCTGAAAAAGCGCGGTACTTGGCAATTGGCTGATGACGCCATCAGATCTAGGCTCGGCTGGCCCCAGCGCTTCGTGATGTCCAAGAACGCCTGAGCCGATAACTGCCACTCTCCGGGATCCAAGGTATGGCGACTGAGAAAGTCCGCCTTGACATTCATGACTCCGGCAATGTGGGCCGCTGATAGCTGTTCCAGGTTCGCTTCCACCCACTGGCATAGATTCATGGCTTCCTTGGCTAGAGGGGCGCTCTTGGTACCTCCCTGGCCGTTGACATAGGCCACACCCGTGGCATTGTCCGACAGGACCCCTACTGGCTTCAACGCCAGTACCGGGAGGAACTCCAAAAGCGCCAACCGAATGGCTCTGAGTTCCAGGAGGTTGATAGACCACTTTGCCTCTGCAGGAGACCAGAGCCCCTGCGCTGTCCTTCCCAAGCAGTGGGCTCCCCAGCCCGTCAAAGAGGCGTCCGTCGTGACGACAATCCACTCCGGGGTCACAAGAGGCATCCCTGCAGACAACTTGTCTGTCTTCAGCCACCAGCTCAGCGCCTTGCGCACTGCTGGGTCCAAGGGAAGGAGCACAGCATAATCCTCCGACACCGGAGTCCAGCGCTGCAGCAGAGAGTGTTGTAGTGGTCTCATATGAGCCCTGGCCCAGGGCACTACTTCCATCGTGGCCGTCATAGAGCCCAACAGCTGCACATAGTCCCAAGCCCGAAGCGGAGAGGCTACTAGGAACTGGTCCACCTGAGCCTGACAATCCGATTGTCCGGCAGGAACACTCTGCCCACTTGGGTGTCGAATCAAACTCCCAGATACTCCAGGGACTGAGTCGGGCGCAGCTGGCTTTTCTCCCAGTTGATGATCCACCCCAGGGAGCTCAAAAGAGCAATCACCCGGTCCACAGCTTTGCCGCACTCTGCATAAGAGGGGGCTCGGATCAACCAGTCGTCCAGATAAGGATGGACTTGTACTCCTTCCTTTCGCAGGAAGGCCGCGATGACCACCATTACTTTGGAGAAGGTCCGCGGAGCAGTAGCCAACCCGAACGGGAGGGCTCTGAACTGGAAGTGTCGGCCCAGGACTGCATGACCACCACCTGCTGAGATAGAGAACATACTAAGGAGTTTCCGGCAGCACATGACCACATATAGGGAGGCAAAAGGATTGCTCTCTATCTCCACCTGCTGGTAGATGGACACAACCCACCAGTCTATGGATTGATCAGCATGATATGGAATAGATGGTTTAACTTTATTAATTAGAAGATTACCAGTCTGTTCATAACAGAAATAAATACAAGATATTAGCCAATTGGGTAAGGTCCATTTGGCAAGAGTATCAGTATGTTCATAACAAAAATAAATACAAGATACTAACCAACTGGCTAAAGTCCATTTAGCCACTGGAATGCCAAGTCTGTTGAGACTGAAGGAGACAAACAGCTGCACAGACTTTGTGACAGATTCTGTTCTTTATACATAGTAAGCAAGATACTTTTTTATAGTCTGGAGTTTGGAGGGGCCTTACAAATGGGTTCTTGAGCACTTTAGGGTACAATGTAGGAAACACTATTTACTCATTTACAGAGAAAGGCATGACCACCATTTGTGGGAATTTAGGATGATGAGTGCTAGAATTCCACCGCCTGTGACGAGAAAGAACATCTTCTAGGTGAGATGCTTGAGACGTAGATTCCATAGGCTGAAATAGGTTCGTTAGAGATGTAAGGACTACACAGAAGGTTGCACAGCACAAGTGGCTTCTATATCAGCTTGGACACAAAGAAAACACTTAATGACTCTGGAAATGACCAGACACTGTCAACTTGGAAGCCTGCATTTGAGGATATGATAGGCTGAGAGCACACAGAGAAGTCCTCTAATGCAAGAAAATTAATCCAGCGAAAACTAATATTTTGTGGTTCAGTAGTAGAAATGATGAAGTAACTTACATCAAATCATTTTTGGCAGGATTTCCCATTCCATTACAAAATGAGATCAAGACTCTTGGAGTGATAATGGGTGCTAAATTAAAAATGAACACTTATGTGGATATGGTGGTTAGCATAGTCTAATAATTTGAAAATGATCCGAAGATTTGTCATTCTTGGAACCTAAAGACCTGCAGTTAATTGCTTAGGAAATGGTCATCTCACTGGATTCTGGTATACCTTATTTTATTTATTTAGATTTTGCTCACACCTTTTTCAGTAGTAGCTCAAGGTGAGTTACATTCAGATAGAATATGTCTGTGGGGGCGTATCAAGATGGCGCTGAGAGCGGATGCTCTGTAAGTTTGCTCCAGCAGCCTCGCTAAACTTTGTTTCTTCAATTTGATAATGCCTCGTTCAAAAAGAAAAGGGACTGTCCAGGCAGTTCCCCCACCTACCGGGACATCCACGCCAGTGAGGCCAGGGCTGGAGTGCTTCTTTCCCGCTCTTTCTCAGGAAGCAAGCGGGGTAGATTCCATGGCGGGTGGAGCCTGTGAAGCGCCTCCCCCGCTGGAAGGAGAAACATCATTGTCTCCCCTGCCGCTCTCTGATTCCTCCATGCCCCGCAACGTCAGCGAGCCGAGTAGCGAGTCCAACGGACACCGGAAGAGTGGATGTTGGTGGGCCCTGTGGGGTGACCGGCTCAGCGTTAACAACCATGGCCTCGGGGAAGGAACCGGAGGTAAGCCTCGGGAAGATATGGCTGAAATTACTTGATATGGAAAAAACCTTACAACAGTCCTCAGGAGAGGTAAAAGTTGTGAACTCTAAAGTGCAAAAATTGAAAGATTCAATAGAAATGGTTAAGCAGGATTTTTCTCAAAAAACTGAGAGTTTACAAACCGAGATGAAACAAATGAGTGAATTTAAAGTGGCAGTAGTAAAGGACAATGCTGATATAAGAAGAAAGATCGAACAAATAGAGAATTTCAATAGGAGATTAAATCTCCGTCTGCTTAATTTTCCTAAACTTTTGGGGGTTTCCCCATTAGAAATGTTTACCAGATTCCTGAGAGAAAATTTAAATTATCCACAAGAGATAATTCCTCCCTTAAATAAAATCTATTTTACGCCTAATACAATTAAAAAGGCAAACGGAGAAAGGAATGATAATGAAGGACATGATATATTGATATATATTGTTCCATATTGGAACAGTCACTGGATAACGTCACTGAAAGAGCGACGCTGATTGTGTCTTTTGTATTGCAACAAGATTTAAATTCAATCATGAGACTTTACTTTAAATCAGCGAATCATAATTTTGGAGGAGAAAAAATTTGGCTTTATTCTGATGTGACAAAAGTCACTCAACAAAGAAGGAAATTGTTTCTATAAATGAAGTTAAAGACAATAGAATTAGGAGGATCTTTCCTCTTGGTATATCCATGTAAATGCATTGTACGGTTAAATCAGATAAAATATGTCTTTTATATGCCTGAACAGCTTTAAGGCTTTCCTAGACTCAAAACAACGATAGAGACTTTGAATACTAATTGAGAATTACAGCGACACATTTTCTTTTAAAGTTGTAACAAATTGTTAAATTATATCTTCACTAAATTCCTACCCCCCCCCCCCCCCCCCCCACACACACACACACACACACATAGGGGTCTAATGAAGCCAATATATGCTATGAAAAATGAATTTATTTTATTTTGTAACAGTAACGTTCTTAATGGTTGTATTTCACTTAACAGAACGTACCTGTTTAAGTTTGTAGAAAATTAATAAAAATGATAAATCAGAGTTACATTCAGGTACTCTGGATATTTCTCTGTCCCAGGAGGGCTCACAATCTAAGTTTGTACCTGAGGCAATGGAGGGTTAAGTGACTTGCCCAAGATCACAAGGAGCAGCAGTGGGATTTGAACTGGCCACCTCTGGATTGCAAGACCGGTAATCTAACTACTAGGCCACTCCTCCAATAAAGACAGGTGCATAGATTACAGATTGCAGAATAGCAGCCAAACTGCTGCTGGGGAACAGACTGGATTGACTGATCTAAAACATATTTGAAAAAATTACATTAGTTTTCAAGCTCTCATTCAGAGCAAGAGTTAATTCTAAACGGATGCTTTTTGGTCTTAAGATTTTATATGGTCTAGCTTCAACCTATTTAAATCCTTTTGTAACATGTTATATTCCTGCACCTCAAATGAGATGAGAAACTGAAATTCAATTAACACTGCTCAGAGTGTCACATACTTATAGGGAATTTAGAAACGCTTTAAAGACTTGGCTTTTTTGTTTACATTTATTGGGATGCTTTTATTGATTGAATTATGTTTTAGATTAGAATTGGCATACTACTGGACTATGATGTTAACTGGAAATGCTGTTAGGGGATGATTAATGTGATTATTAATATGTAATCCACCCAGAACCAAATTGGTAAAGTGAACCATAAATGTCTATATTATATTAAGGTGCTCATTTTCAACTTACAAAGTTGCACAATAACCTACGTAACTTTGTAAGTCTATGTGGTTTGAAAATGAGCCTCTAAATTAAGGGGCCCTTTTACAAAGGCATATAAAGGCCTACGCAAGTGCAGCACACGTCAAATCAACTTTACCGCCCAGCTAGCAAGCATGTTTGGCGGAAATTCCAAGTTTGGCGTGTGCCAAAAACCTGCGGTAGAAAATAATTTTCTATTTTCTACCAAAGGGCGTTCCTGGTAGTAACCAGTGGTTAGCGCTCGTTGGACGGTTACCGCACAGGTAACATGTAAGACCTTACCGCTAAGTCAATGGGTGGTGTTAATGGCTCAGGCTGTCAACGGATGAACGATGGTTTTAATTTTGCTGCACATCCATTTCCTGCCCCCCCCCCCCCCCTCAAAAAAAAAACCTTTTTTCAGACACGGTGGAGAAATGGTACAGCACGAGTCCAATGCACGCACCCACACTACCGCAGGCCACTTTTCGGTGCGTCTTTGTAAAAGGGCCCCTAAATATCTTGTAATCTCCTCATCTAGAACCCCTCTGTGAGGTTTCAAGTAGTTTGTGAACATATCAACCTGGATCCAAATAAGTGGAGACCACAAATCCATCAACCTGTTGCCCACCCGCCCCCCCCCCCCCCCCCGAGTACTATCAGAACCCTCTCTCCAAACACAATCCAAACTCCTCCAACCCCTGTCCCAGGCCTACGTACAGTACCATCCCCGGAAGTCAAGTGGTCCATAAGGCAGGAACGAACCTCACTCCCTCCTGCCCCTCAATGAAAATGGCTGCTGTGACCTCTAGAAGTATCGCTAACCGCTGCCAGCTGAATATTAACCAGATTGTCAATTGTGTTTCCCTATGAATCAAAACCCTCTTTAAAAAATAAGAATAGATAATGCCATACTGGATCAGACCAGTGATCCATCTAGCCCAGTATCCTGTTTCCAACAGTGGCCAATACAGGTCACCTGGTAGAAATCCAAATAGTAGCAACGTTCCATGCTACCAATCCCAGGGCGAGCAGTGGCTTCCCCATGTCTGTCTCAATAGCAGACTATGGACTTTTACTCCAGGAATGTCTCCAAACCTTTTTAAAACCCAGATACGTTAACCGCTGTTAGTACATCCTCCAGCAAAGAGTTCCAGTGTGATTGTGAAATACTGCAGGAAGATCTTAGGAAATTGGAAGACTGGGCATCCAAATGGCACATGAAATTTAATGTGGACAAATGCAAGGTGATGCACATTGGAAAGAATAATCCAAATCATATTTACCTGATGCTAGGGTCCATCTTGGAGGTCAGTACTCAAAAGAAAGATGTGGGTGTTGTTGTAGATAATACGCTGACATTTTCTGCTCAGTGTGCGGTGGCGGCCAAAAAACAAACCGGATGCTAGGAATTATGAGGAAAGGGATGGTGAATAAGACCAAAAATACTATAATGCCGTTGTATCACTCCATGGTGCATCCACACCTTGAGTATTGTGTTCAGTTCTGGTCGCCGTATCTCAAAGAAGATATAGCGAAATTAGAAAAGGTTCAAAGAAGAGCGACCAAAATGATAAAGGGGATGGAACTCTTCTCGTATGAGAAAAGGCTAAAGATGTTAGGCTTCTTTAACTTGAAAAAGAGATGGATAAGGGGAGATATGATTGAATCCTGAGTGGTGTAGAACGAGTAGAAGCATATCGATTTTTTACTCATGCCAAAAGTACAAAGACTAGGAGACAATCGAGGAAGTTACATAGAAACAGTGGCGTACCAAGGGGGGGGCGGTGGGGGCGGTCCGCCCCGGGTGTCAGTGGGTGGGGGGGTGACCCGCTTCACTCCCGCTGCTCCCACCCTACCTTTAAAAGAATTTTTTTTAAGCGTCGTTGCAGGCAGCGCCTCGCGTCTGCCCTGCAGAAGTAAATCTCTTCGCTTCGAAGTTCGTCGTCGGGCCTCACTATGTCCCGCCCTCCTCTGAGGAAACTTCCTATTTCCGCGAGGGTGGGACATAGTGAGGCCCGACGACAACGACGAACTTCGAAGCGAAGAGATTTACTTCTGCAGGGCAGACGCAAGGCGCTGCCTGCAACGACGCTTCAAAATAATTTTTTTAAAGGTAGGATGGGAGCAGGAGAGTCGGGTCGGGGTCCTCAGATGGGAGAGGGGTATTGTGATGGTTCTCACATGGGGAAGGGAGGGGGTTTTATATGGGAGAAGGGGACTGGGGTGGGGAGGGGGTTCTCAGATGGGAGAGGGGTGTTCTGGGGGTTCTTAGATGGGGAGGGGGTTTTCAGATGGGAGAAGGGGACTGGGGTGGGGAGGAGGTTCTCAAATGGGAGGAGGGGGCTCTCAAATGGGAGAAGGGGGCTGGAACTGGGGTCTGAGAAGGGGACATGATGGAAAATGGGGCATGACTGGGTCAGGTGGGAGAATGGGTCGGGCTGAAAAGGGGGGCAAGGCATGTGGATGAAGGTGGCTGAAACTGGGGGCTGAAGGAGGGTAGGTGGGATAAGGGGGCTAGTACTGGGACTGGGGGCTGAAAGGCAGCAGGGGCTGAAATTGTGGGGACTGGGGGCTGAAAAGGAGACAGGGAGAAGTGGCTGGGGGCTGAAGCTCAGGACTGGTGACAGAAAAGGGCTGGGGTTGAAACTGGGGGCTAAAAAGGGGACAGGGAGAAGTGGCTGGGGGCTAAAGTTCGGGACTGGTGGGAGACAAGGACTGGGGATGAAACTGGGGACTGGTGGGATAGTGGGGCTGGAACTAGGGGCTGGAAAAAAGGGGCAGAGAGGGGACAGATCCTGGATGGAAGGGGGAGTAAGAGGGAGGGCAGACCCTAGATGGATGGGAGAGGGAGGGCAAATGGTGGATTGAGCGGACAGAGAGAAAGGGCAGACAGTGGATGGAAGCAATAGAAAGGGCAGAGAGTGAATGGAAGGGGGAGAGAGAGAGGGCAGACAGGGGCAGATGGTGGATGGAAGGGGCAGAGATAGAGGGAAGATGTAGATGGGAGAGAGGGCAGACACTGGATGGAGGGGACAGCAGAGAGGGCAGACACTGGATGGCAGAGAGAGAAGGAAGACAGTGAAAAAGAAGATGAGGAAAGCAGAAACCAGAGACAACAAACTGTAAATAAAATATATATTTTTATTTTTTTTGCTTTAGAATAAAGTAGTATTGTAGCTGTGTTAATGTTTATAATAGAACATGTAAACAAGGTAATCTTTTTATTGGACTAATATTAATACATTTTGGCTAACTTTCGGAGAACAAAACCCCCTTCCTCAGGTCCGGATAGGATATTGTAACAACACTATACTGTATTGACCTGAGGAAGGATGCTTTGGCCTCTGAAAGCTAAATGTATTAGTCCAATAAAATGGTATTATTTTATTTTATAGATTTGTTTTATTTCTATTTGTTAATTTGTAAAGTGGTGATTGGTAATTGTTAGTTTTTTCAAATTTACATCTGCTGTCTTTATGTTTTGCACAGTACTAGGGGACATTTTCTGTTTCTGTGGTGTTGCATTGTATGCATAGTCTGGCATCTTGGGGGTTCAGTTTAATTTTTGTCTAAATAGAAAGTTTATTATTGCTTATTCTATAGTGGATTAGGGTGTATCTGTGTTTGTGAAAAAGACATGGCTTTCGGTTGGCATTGACTGTGCAAGATGGACGATCTGTGTTATTCTGCCTGGTTTTGTTTTACAGTAGGTGAATTGATGTTCTAGTGCTCACTGTAGTGTTTAAGATGCTTTCCTTTTCCTTGTGTGACTTGTAGAAATTACTGCTTATGGTATGCTAGAATTGCTCTATAGGTCCTGAGTGTTTTATATTCTCGGCATGCCTAGTACTAGATTTTGGAGAGGGGGGGTGTTAAAAAATGACCGGCCCCGGGTGTCAACTACCCTAGGTACGCCACTGCATAGAAATACTTGTAAAACAAATAGGAGGAAATATTTTTTCACTCAATGAATAGTTAAGCTCTGGAACTCTTTGCCAGAGGATGTGGAACAACGGTTAGCGTATCTGGGTTTAAAAAAGGTTTGGACAAATTCTTGGAGGAAAAGTCCATAGTCTGCTATTGAGACAGACATGGGAAGCAACTGCTTGTCATGGAATTTGTAGTATGGAGTGTTGCCATGATCTGGGTTTCTGCCAGGTACTTGTGACCTAGCTTGGCTACTGTTTGGAAAACAGGATACTAGGCTAGAGGAACCATTGGTCTGACCCTGTATGGCTACTCTCATGTACTAGCAGGAGTGTAGCTGGAGGACTCCCGCTCAACTTAGAGGAAACAGTGTCTCAATATACTGGATCCTCTGAGATGAAAATAAAATCATATATGTATGTATGTATAAGTATGTATGTAGAAGACCTCAGTTATTGACACTAAGTATAATTATACGATTGGCTCAGATGGCCCAAGTTATATCTGGTTTTCCCATGTTCAAGTCAAACATATAATACAAACATTTAGAAGATCTTGGAACACCTTTGCTTTATGTGTCGAGAGAGAGAGATAGTTCCAAATATAATAATAATAATAAATGTATGTATTATATGTTTGACTTGGACATGGGAAAACCAGATACAACTTGGCCCATCTGAGCTAATCGTATAATTATACTTACAGTGTCAATAACTGGGGTGTTATATATATATTTTATATGCAGAAGTCCCAATATTCAGATATTCTACATATATGTTTATAAATACTTATATGTAAGCTTTATACTTATATATTCAGTGGTGCTAGCCATTCGTACAGAGCCATCAAAATGAGCAGTGCTTCTTAACCCAGTCTTCAGGGTACACTCAGCAAGCTGGGTTTTCAGGATATCCGTAATGAATAAGCATGAGATATACAGACACTCCCTGCTATGCAAATCTACCTCATGCATATTCATTATGGATATCCTGCAATCCTGATTGACTAGGTGCGCCCCGAGGACTGGGTTGACAAGCACTAGAATAAAGGAATAGCTTATAGTGATTGCCTGGGACCCCGCCCAGAACAGGATCATACCTGGTCCTGTATTTTTAACTCTAGGAGACCAAGGGAAAGAAATCCACACACACACACCACCAATAAAAAAAAAAATATATATATACATCAAAGGCCTTCAGGAGAGAGTGTGGGTCCCACTTAATGACAGTGAGTTCACCCAGAACTGTCTCAAAATCCCTCAGATCCCATGCTCTTTTATTAAGAATGCATTAAGTCATAAATTAACTGGTTACATCACAAATCATAGGTCACAAACTTTGAAAAATCATTGGCTAGATTATATTCTGCTTATATCTGCAAGTTCAGGGGTTTAGGATACTTCCCAAAACTGCCAGTGGTTCCAGTACAAATCTAACATTTATAGGAATGGGGAACTATCATACATTATTCCATGCATAATCCCTGTGCTCAGACATCGGAATACATCGCATTCACTTCCCTGTTCTCTTCCAAACATGTTTATGTGTAATACAAGTTTTTTGCATCAGGTGAAGACAGCATTTAGTCATTTTCCATCTTATTTACTATACTAACATTTAACTTCTAATATTCCTCTCTATGAATGGGGGCACCGTTATTATCAAATATAACCTTAATATCATCAATAGTTTATTGGTACTTTCTATATCACTTGAACTGATAAGGCAGGGCTAAGCGGTTTACATACTATAATACAGATAAGAAGGGGAAAGGAACTCCATTGTTTAACAGGAAAGAGCAGTCATTCACTCAGTGTAGAAGACGTACAAAAGATTGACAGGGAAATAGAAAGAAAAGGAATAACATTATCGTATAAAGGGGACAGAGACAAAAGGGAGGGTGAAAGGAAGTAGGCAGACCTTATTTATCTGGAACTCCAAATGCTTGTGTGAAAAGTTTGGTCTTGAGTTGAGATTTGAATTGTTTCAGAGATGTGGTACTATGGATGGACAACAGGAGATTTGTTTGATGTGCTCTTGACTAGCCATTTGTTTAGGTAGAGAAACACGTGCATTCCCAGTCTGCATAGTGATGCTGTAACTATGGCTAAACATTTTGTGAAGACCCTGGAAGCTGAAGCAGGACAGTTCTGTTTCCCTATGTGAAATCGCAGATATTTCTTATGACTGGCATGTATCTGTATATGGGTATAGGTGTCCTTTAAATCCAGACAGCACAGTCAATCTTGTTTCCAAATCATGGGAAATAGGGTGCCCAGGGAAAGTATCCTGAACTTTTGTATTGTCAGATATTTGTTCAGGGCCTTTAGGTCTAGGATGGGACAGAATCCTCCCCCACCTTTCAATTTTTTTTTGTGACCAGGAAGTACTTGGAATAAAATCCCTTCTCTTTTCCCCCTGGTGAAATAGGTTCAACCTCTTTGGCTTGTAATTTGGAGGACAGTTCCTATAAAAGTAATTCTTGGTGCTGAAGGCTTAACTTTGATACATGCAGTGAGCAAATTTGGCGGTATTGTTTTCAACTAGAGGATATAACCTGTCTAGACCATTTTGAGAACCCACTGGTATGAAGTTACAAGGGGCCACTTTGCTTGGAAAAATTTCAATATTCCTCCTACTGGTAGATCCTCCAGAATGGCTATTATGATAGCTGCTACGCTCTCTTGGAGTCAGTCAAAAGCTCATCCCCTGCTTTGAATGGAGAACAGGTTGGGACTTTTGAGTCCTCTGCTGCCGTGGGTGGGAGTAAGAACTATTGGAATTCTGGTGTGGATGAGAGGCTGGAGGGAAGGTCTTCCTTTGTCCTCCGCCAGAGTATCTCCTGGATAAGAAGGCTGAACCAGGAGTGGGCTGAAACAGTGACTTGATGGTGTCAGTGCATTTCTTGATAAGGTCAGCAACCTCCTCTACCTTGTCACCAAAAAAGGTTGTCTCCCTGGCACAGAACATCTGCCAGCTTCTTCTGAACTGCTGGTTCTAGGTTTGAGGCATGCAACCAAGTAAGTCTGCACATCCCAATACCCATGGCAGAAGCCCTCTAAACCACATGGAAAGCATTATAGATTGCCATATGCTTTTTATGTGCCTGCTGTTTGGTTATAAGCTGGCGGAGTTTCACGGTCTTCTCTGGGAGTAGAGTGTCTGCAAACTCCGCAACACTGCTCACCAAGTTCTGCAAGTGCATGCTCATTAACAGCAGGAGACAAGTATATAGTCTGAAAATACTATCTTCCAAAAGAATCCAATGCCATGTCAAGAAGCCCTAGTGAGCCATGGCAAAAAAAAAAAAAGTGTCAAAAACCTATCTGGGACAATAAAAAGGGTAGAAGACACTGGCCTCATGTGAACACTTACATGACCAAATTATTTTACAAAAGAAAAGAGGTGACAATCGAGGAAGAAAAAAAAGAGAGAAGCAAGCTGAGGGGAGATAGTGCAAACATGACCTCTCTGCTCTGCGGAAAAGACAAGAGTGGCTTGGTCCTGAGCAACAACAGCGGGCAGAAAGGAACATGCATGTATGGTGAATTGCCCTCAAAACCTTTGTTAAGATGCTGGACAGCAGTTTCCACACCCGGAATTTGCTGCCAGAGGATAAGGTGAAAGCATCTAGCATAGTTTGATGTAGAAACAGTTTAGCCAAGTTTCTGGAGAAAAAGTCCATAAACCATCATTAGCCAGATTGATTTTGCAAAGTCATTACCATTCCCTAGGTATGAGTAAGGAGGGTTGGATCTGCTCTTTGGGATCCTGTTAGGTACTTGTGCACCGTCAGAGACAAAATATCTCTGGTCTGATGCTGTATAGAATTTTTTAATGTTCTGTTCTTAAAAGCTATGCAAATAGGAGGAGGAAATGGAGAAAATCGATTTTGTTGCCTCAATCTACATATCTTGATTTACATATTACAGTTGGTAATAACTGTCAACATCAACCATGGCAGTGACAGTGCACAGGCACTGTCACAGAATCCTTTGGAATTAATAATCCTTATAATCACACATTTTATACTAACAGTTGCAAAGTACTGACCAAATGTTAAACTAGGTGAAAATAACTCAATGAAGAAGATCCTCAGAATACCTCAAAAAGATGTCTTACCAGTGTGATGTCTCGAGAAGCAGCAGCAGCACTCATGTGTAAACTAGGTTGTCTGACGGAACTACTACAGTCCAAAGCTCGAGCAAACGTTCCCACCGCACTAAGGTAACAATGTTAAAAATAAGTTAATTATATCTGCAGTTTTAACATTTGCCCAAATAAAGTACAGTAACTATTAATAGGTAGCGAGTGCCGACCCTCACAAATCCTACAGTGGGGGAAATAAGTATTTGATCCCTTGCTGATTTTGTAAGTTTGCCCACTGACAAAGACATGAGCAGCCCATAATTGAAGGGTAGGTTATTGGTAGCAGTGAGAGATAGCACATCACAAATTAAATCCGGAAAATCACATTGTGGAAAGTATATGAATTTATTTGCATTCTGCAGAGGGAAATAAGTATTTGATCCCCCACCAACCAGTAAGAGATCTGGCCCCTACAGACCAGGTAGATGCTCCAAATCAACTCGTTACCTGCATGACAGACAGCTGTCGGCAATGGTCACCTGTATGAAAGACACCTGTCCACAGACTCAGTGAATCAGTCAGACTCTAACCTCTACAAAATGGCCAAGAGCAAGGAGCTGTCTAAGGATGTCAGGGACAAGATCATACACCTGCACAAGGCTGGAATGGGCTACAAAACCATCAGTAAGACGCTGGGCGAGAAGGAGACAACTGTTGGTGCCATAGTAAGAAAATGGAAGAAGTACAAAATGACTGTCAATCGACAAAGATCGGGGGCTCCACGCAAAATCTCACCTCGTGGGGTATCCTTGATCATGAGGAAGGTTAGAAATCAGCCTACAACTACAAGGGGGGAACTTGTCAATGATCTCAAGGCAGCTGGGACCACTGTCACCACGAAAATCATTGGTAACACATTACAACATAACGGATTGCAATCCTGCAGTGCCCGCAAGGTCCCCCTGCTCCGGATGGCACATGTGACGGCCCGTCTGAAGTTTGCCAGTGAACACCTGGATGATGCCGAGAGTGATTGGGAGAAGGTGCTGTGGTCAGATGAGACAAAAATTGAGCTCTTTGGCATGAACTCAACTCGCCGTGTTTGGAGGAAGAGAAATGCTGCCTATGACCCAAAGAACACCGTCCCCACTGTCAAGCATGGAGGTGGAAATGTTATGTTTTGGGGGTGTTTCTCTGCTAAGGGCACAGGACTACTTCACCGCATCAATGGGAGAATGGATGGGGCCATGTACCGTACAATTCTGAGTGACAACCTCCTTCCCTCCGCCAGGGCCTTAAAAATGGGTCGTGGCTGGGTCTTCCAGCACGACAATGACCCAAAACATACAGCCAAGGCAACAAAGGAATGGCTCAGGAAGAAGCACATTAGGGTCATGGAGTGGCCTAGCCAGTCACCAGACCTTAATCCCATTGAAAACTTATGGAGGGAGCTGAAGATGCGAGTTGCCAAGCGACAGCCCAGAACTCTTAATGATTTAGAGATGATCTGCAAAGAGGAGTGGACCAAAATTCCTCCTGACATTTGTGCAAACCTCATCATCAACTACAGAAGACGTCTGACCGCTGTGCTTGCCAACAAGGGTTTTGCCACCAAGTATTAGGTCTTGTTTGCCAGAGGGATCAAATACTTATTTCCCTCTGCAGAATGCAAATAAATTCATATACTTTCCACAATGTGATTTTCCGGATTTAATTTGTGATGTGCTATCTCTCACTGTTACCAATAACCTACCCTTCAATTATGGGCTGCTCATGTCTTTGTCAGTGGGCAAACTTACAAAATCAGCAAGGGATCAAATACTTATTTCCCCCACTGTATATCAGAAGATTGCAAAATCTAAGTGATATTCTTAAAATGATAATGGAACAATATATGCCATACCAAGTGCATCTACTGCTTCTTATACTGTCTCCTTATTAGTGATCTGTGCCCTACCTCAGTTGTATATTAAAGAATGACACGGGGATGGGGACGGGGACGTGGCAGCGACAGATCCCATGAGGATGGAGAAAAAATCCACGGGGACGGGGAAGGGATGGGGACAGAGTCTACGAGGACAAACTTTGTCCCTGTGTTATTTTCTACTTTGAAGCCTGTTAATGAACTGGATTGTTATTTATGTTTGAGTGATGCAGATAACAATATTTTGATTTTTTGGAAGAACAAGCAAACATGCTGGCCATTTGCATGGGGGAATCCTGTACATCCTGCTACCAGCACATCTTCTAAAAAGACATCTTCTATTGCAGGAGGGACTGTGGAAGACAGGAGAGCTAGACTGAATCCTAAGATTTAAAAAATCATAACAGTGCTTCATAGGGCATATTTCTCCCCTCTAGGGCATACAGAACGGGTTATATATATATATATATATATTTTTTTTTTTATTATAATAATTCCAACATAAATCGCACACATCAAATAATAATATTATTGAAAAACTCACAATTTAAAGGAAAAGAAAAAAAAAATGTAGTCCCCACTTGTTGATCCAAGAACAGGAAAATAACATTAACCTCATGCATATCAAAGTAAATTACTTCTTACTCAAGCAGACAGAACCAGGAATATCGCTAGCAGGTATAACGCTCTACAATCCAAGATTAATGCAGTATTATTCTTTTGTTACACTAAATGCTTTTAACTTCTCTAGGTCAAAATAAACATAATTTACTGAATTCAAGGAAATATAACATTTACATGGGAACCTTAACATAAAGGTCCCACCTATACGCAAAACTCTCTCTTTTAATAACAAAAATTGTTTTCTCTTCCTTTGAGTTTCTCAAGCAAAATCTGGAAATACTTGAATTTTTGAGCCAAAGAATGGTGAATTAATGTGGCGGAAAAAGAGTTTTAAAATATTGTTACGATCTAATTGCAGAGCAAAAGTTACCAATAACGTAGTTCTTTCTGTTATAGTCTCTAATGAGGATTCTAAGAGTTCTGTTATATTCAGATCATCTTGAGAGTTAACAGGCAATGATTTCCCTTGTGCTCCAGAAATATACATTGCTCGAGTAATCGGAGGGTACATCTCAGGGGGTATACCTAATACTTCCTTAAGGTATTTCTTAAGCATGTCGATTGCTGGAAACAATGGGCTTTTAGGAAAATTAAGGAAACGTAAATTGTTAGCCCTCATTTGATTTTCTAAATATTCCGTTTTGCGTTGTTGGAAATTGCTATCTCTCATTAGAACATTTATTGAGGAATTGATTGTTTTCACTTCTTTATCAAAATTCTCCATTTTTATAGTTTGTTCTGCATTTTTCAGTTGTAAATCAGATTGTAAACTCTTTATATCCACCACTGCACCAAAGTACCTGAGATTTGGTGCAAGCTGGTATTCAATCTTTGGATTGCTTCCCATATAGAGTCCATCGTGACGGTAGCTGGTTTCATAGCTCCAAGGTTCAAGGGCGATTCCCCAGGGCTTTTTTCAGACAAAATTCTTGTCGAAGCTGGTAACTGCACTGGCGTCGACGCGGCCGCGGGGTCTCCACACCCAGCCGTTGAAGACCGGCTTCCGGATTCAGCGCGCTGTTCACTCGCGCCCGTCGCCTCTCGTCCTGGTCTTGGAGGTGCCGTCAAAGAGGGAGGGCTTAAAGACACTCCCTCAGCGCTTAGGTCTAATCGTTCACCCGGACCACCTTGAGCGAGCATTCCGGTTCCCGGCGGTTGGAGTCCCGATTCTTCCAACGTCAACTGCCTCAAAAGAGGGGGCTCAACCCTGCCTGTGGACGTAGGCACTCCGGATTTACCCTTCCTCTTTCCCATAACGGGTCTGAGAACACTCAATTGAAGAAGTTTTCAGAGGCTTTCAGGAGCTCTTTCCCGCACGTCTGCTCAGGCAGCCATCTTGGATCGTTTTTCACGGGTTATATTTTTTACCCATGGACATTTTAACGGAGTGGATTAGGATTCCTTGGGGTAGTAGAAATCAGCTATTGTTAGGGTTGGAAGAGTAGAGGGTGGTGGTGAGGAAGGTTATTATAGCTGCTCATTGTTATTATTGTTTTATATTTGAAATTTATACACAATAGTTGCACAGAATACATAAAATCATAATTGTTTGAGGCTTCTGCAGATGAGGACGGAGCCCAAGGGGATGGAGTGGGGACGGGGACAGAACCTGCAGGGATGGGGCAGGGACGGAGACAGAACCCATGGGGTTGGTGCGGGGATGGGGACAAACTTTGTCCCTGTGTAATTCTCTATTGTATATGACACTGCTCTCAAGAACAGTATAAGCAGTAAAGTTTCACAGAGTATGGAACTATGGGACTGTACAAACCTCCCTGTACCAGACCTCCATGAAAAATGCTTACCCATAAAAGGCAACATTGCTCACATATATCAGATGTTTTCCAAAGTCAGCGGTATTCACAAAAGTGAGTCACATCATCCAAAGACACAGGGATGTAACTGGTCTCTTATAGCACAGGACATCAGTTCACAGTTTTCACCATGTATGGCCTTTCTTTCACACAGAAGTAACCTCAGCTACTCAAGTTAATTGCAAAGCTCAATGAATTAGGCAGCTGTTGGGGAGATGGGAGGTATTGGGGCTCATTTTCAAAGCACTCATTCATACAAAGAACCATAACAGCCTACGGTACTCTGTGTGTCTAAGTGCTTTGAAAATGAGCCCCACTGTGTGTCTGATCAATCATACTATCTATAAAAAAACACATCTGTAACTGGTGAGCAACATTGCTTTGTTCATTGAAAAGCAGGATTGAGTCGGGCACTCAAGTGGGTGACTCCCAAATTTAGGGTTGCTCAACCCTTTATACTGTTTTCAGTTTCAAGAGCAGCCCACACTAACAGTGCAAGAGTTGTTAGCTCAAAGGGATAAACCGGCCAGAACTGCTCGACCAAGGCATTGTCCACCACTGAAGCCTGGTCCAAGTTGCAATGCAAAGTAAAGGTAAGAAGTGAGGAGTATGTCATGCTTTGTAAATAGCACCGGACTTCAGCAGTATTACTGTGGCTGCAGTAGCCCTAATCTGATGAGACTTTGCTCTGAAGCTGAGAAGAATATTTGCTTGTTTATAACAAAGTTGGATACAGGAAGATAGCCAGGGGTGCATCAGTCTTATTGGGATCAAAGTAGATGAGCAACTATGTAGACTTTCTGATCAGCTCAGTTCTTTTAAGAAAGTACATGAAAGCAAATTTACAGTCCAGAGTGTGAAAGGCCTTCTTGAGTTGGTTTTCATGTGGATTTGGGGAAAAGGTAGGAAATGTGGACAAAATAGATGTCCCCATTGTTGAGCTATCAATGTTGGAATTTGGTGCTTTCACAGAGGTAGAACAGCCAACTGCTTCAGACATGAGAACCAGTAGGGTACAATGAGAATCATGGTGTTTTGTCTGTGTTGGAACTTCGGAAGGTTTATCGCAATGAGAGAGATTGCCAGGTATTCATACAGGAAAGACCAGGTCCATGGAATCAACAATACATCCAGAGCTAGGCATCCCAGGAACAAAAGGAAGGAGCAGTATAATGGAAGTTTGGCGTTTTCACTGGTGGCAAAAAGTTTGACCTGCGGTGTCCCCCATTCTTGGTAAATGGAGTTTACAAGTGGTGTGTCCAGAGACCAATTGTGGGACCAAAGGACTTTACTGAGATTGCCAGCTATTTGGGTTTGCATTCCCAGAATGTAAGCTCTTTGAATGTGTATACAATCTTCCTTGCTTGCTGACATAAACCCCACTTGGTTTTGTTTATAGTGGTCAGGGGTTATATGGTCAGATGGGGCAATAGGGTTTCTGCCTCCTTACACCCACCCCAAGATACAGTGGACCAGCCACCTCCAAGATATGGGGTGGCAATGAAGACAGAGGCTATGTTCCTTCCAAGGAGAAAGTCTGTATTCCTTATAATAACAAAGCAATCAGACAATAACAAATAGTAATTTGTTATGAGAGGGCGAGAGAGTGATCACTGCTGTAAAAAGTTACTCACTATTGATCATCTCAGCCTCTGCCTAAATACAAAATAACAGTGCTTTATATACCTGAAAAATCTTTAAGAATGTGAAGAAATACCTTGAGCAGGTAATATACACTCTCGCAATCCCTGTGCCACAACCCAAAAGAAAAAGCAAAGTTGATTACCTGTAAAAAGCAATGTTGTTCACGTGTAACAGATGATTTCAGTCAAAAGCAGGATTGATCAGACACACAACTGGGTCACATCATTCAAAGGAGCAAGGACAGAACTACTCTCCCGAACCTCAGAACTTCAGTTCAGAGCATGCACAGCCCTTCCTTTAATCCAAGTGGTTGATATGGATGGATCTCTCTGAACTAAACCAACTTCATCAGGAGAGATAAACATTGACATGTACTCCTCAGCATAGGGTTTATGTATCTGTAGTCAGGATGAACATACTAACATAGCAGAAGACGGCAGATAAACACCTGTATGGTCAATCCAGTCTGCCCAACAAGATAAACTCATAGCATAAGGTATGATATGATACTACATATGCATATTTGATCTTGATTTGTCCTTGCTATTTTCAGGGCACAGCCCATAGAAGTCTGCCCAGCACCAGCCATATTCTCCAACTACTGAAGTTGCCATCAAAACCCACTCCAGCTCATCAAATCTCTCCTATTCCATGACTCGCCAATTTCCTCTGGAGTCTTTCATGAGGTACTTTGTCAAATGCCTTTTGAAAATCCAGATACATAATATCAACTGGCTCACCTTTAACTACATGTTTGTTCACCCATTCAAAGAAATGTAATAGATTGGAGGCAAGATTTCTCTTCACTAAATCCATGATGGCTTTATCTCATTAAACCATGCTTTTGAATATGCTCTGTAATTTTGTTCTTTATAATAGTCTGTACCATTTTGCCCGGCACTGATGTTAGGCTCACCGGTCTATAATTTCCCAGATCATCTCTGGAAGCTTTTATAAAAATTGGCGTTATATTGGCCACCCTCCAGTTTTCTGGTACCATGCTTGATTTTAAAGATAAATTACATATTACTAATAGTTCCACAAGTTCATTTTTCAATTCTATATGTATTCTGGGATGAATACCATCTGGTCCTGGCGATTTGCTGCCCTTCAGTTTGTCAAATTGTGCCATTACATGCTCCAGGTTTATAGAGATTTCATTAAGCTTCTGTGACTCATCAGCTATGAATATCTTTTCTGGCACTGGTATCTCTCCCAAATCTTCCTTGGTGAAGACCGAAGCAAAGAATTCATTTAATCTCTCCACTATGACTTTGTTTTCCCTGAGTGCCCCTTTTACCCTTCGGTCATCTAGCGGTTCAACTGATTCTTTTACCAGCTTCTTGCTTTTAATATATCTAAAAAAAAAATTACTATGTTTTTTGCCATCAATACAATCTTTATTTCAAAGTCCCTCCTTGCCTTCCTTATCAGCGCTTTGCATTTGACTTGCCATTCTTTATGCTGTTTCTTATTATTTTCAGTTAGTTGGTTCCTTCTTCCATTTTCTGAAGGATTTTCTTTTAGTTCTAATAGCTTCCTTCACCTCACTTTTTAACCATGCTGACTGTCAATTGGTCTTCCTTCCTCCTTTTTTAATACACAGAATATATTTGGCCTGGGCTTCCAGGATGGTATTTTTGAACAGTATCCATGCCTGATATAAATTTTTGACCTTCGCAGCTGCTAATCTAATTTTTTTTCACTGTCCTTCTCATTTTATCATAGCTTATTGACTTTGTGGTGATTATTTCTGATAATAGAAACTTATGCTGGCAGAAATCTGTTGGTTGAAATATGATTGCTTGCCTAATGATGTAGAGGAAAGCGGCACAGCCGAGAGATGCTGATGGGTGGAAAAATGGTCCTTTATAGTTTCAGATGTCTTTTACCATTATCTCCAAAGAAAGAGTCACCCATGCAAGGCACACCTGCCCACTTAGAATGTATGTCCTCACGCAGTCCAGAGGTATGCAGCTATGCAAGCATCTAGCCACAATTACACTACTACTACTACTTATCATTTCTAAAGCGCTACTAGCCGTACGCAGCACTGTACACTTGAACATGAAGAGACAGTCCCTGCTCGACAGAGCTTACAATCTAATTAGGACAGACAGACAGAACAAACAAGAGATAAGGGAATATTAAAGTGAGGATGATAAAATAAGGGTTCTGAACAAAGTGAATACGGGTTAGGAGTTAAAAGCAGCATCAAAAAGATGGGCTTTTAGCTTAGATTTGAAGACGGCCAGAGATGGAGCTTGACGTACAGGAAGTCTATTCCAGGCATATGGTGCAGCAAGATAAAAGGAACGGAGTCTGGAGTTAGCAGTGGAAGAGAAGGGTGCAGCTAAGAGAGATTTACCCAGTGAATGGAGTTCCCAGGGAGGAGTGTAGGGAGAGATGAGAATGGAGAGGTACTGAGGAGCTGCAGAGTGAATGAACTTATAGGTCAATCAGAGGAGTTTGAACTGTATGCGGCAACGGATAGGAAGCCAGTGAAGTGAATGGAGGAGAGGGCTAATATGAGCATAACGACACTGGCGGAATATCAGTCGTGCAGCAGAATTACAGACCCAGAAATCCTAGATGAGGTGTCAAAAATGCCATAAGAGGTACATATAAGGTAAGTACCACACTCCTCTGCATCTGTTAGTATGTTAGCAGTGTTTGTGTGTGAAAAAAAGGCTTGGTAAGAAAACATTTTTGGAAGACAATGTGCCTGTACTGGACCATATAAAATTGATGTGCTGCTATACAGGCTAACAGTATCGCCCCCTGAAACACTTTCTTGAACCAACTTTTGTGGATGTCTTCCAGATGGAAAATTAGAGAAATTACTGCACTTCTTGACCTTCCTCAACCATGACAAATGCATGATACAGTTGGACCTTATAGTTCATATCTATCCTTTTAGAGATTGTCTGAACAGTGAGTGGATTCTACCACACACAGAACTGCTGGTCCTGCAATAAGCCATAGACAGGAAGCACAAAAGTTGCTTTTGGTGCCTCAATATAGTTTAAGAGGCCAAAAATGACCCCCTCAGTTCAGCATCTTCCTGCAGAGGAAAAGGATCTTCCTTAGTAATCTTCTGAACAAATTGCAAACAAAAAACGTCCTCATATGAGATTCATTCCTGGCAGGGAGGAGAGATGGATCAAATGGAATTCCTGTATAATCTAATTTAGTGTCATCAAACAAGGGAGGATGAGTATCAAAGGGCTCTAACAGATCCTCCTGGCTGAAAAGCAATGGAGTCTATAGAAGATGGTGGTAGCAAATGTACTGGCTTTTTTACAGATTAACTGGCTGTGCTGCAGCTCTGTCTCTACATTTTAGACTTAGCAGCTCTGTCTCTGAATCTCCCCCACAAATTCAAACTTAGTGGGTGTGACCTGATTCTCTGTTAGAGGGGCAGCCTTCTATACCAGTTTTTCTTGAGAAATCCACCTTTTTTACAGATTAACTGGCTGTGCTGCAGCTCTGTCTCTACATTTTAGACTTAGATCCCTCCCACCCACCCCTAGAGTGATAGTTCTTATATACCCTCCCAAGCAACCTAATCTGCCTGCAGATAACTGCTCTGTCTCTGTGTTCAGGCCCTTCACCTCCTTTCCTCCCACATTTTTCAAACATAGTGGGTGTGACTTGTTCTTACTGGGCAGTGCCTACCTGCCTGCTGCCTACCATTCCAGTTTTAAGCCTCTAATCCAGCTCTCCCGTTCTATCTATCGCTTAACACCTCAGTCACTACATATACACCCGTAACACCTCAGTTACTACTTATGGCCCCTTTACACATTCTCTTCCTTGCCCTGTCCCTTCCTAATCTTTTTCCCCTCCCCCTACCGCTGTCTACCACTGGAACTCACTGCCCACCCATGTCCTCTCCCATCTTGCTCACTACTGCAATACCCTACTCACCCCCGTCCCTCACCACCTCACCATCTCTCCTGTCCCCCTCCTCCTTCCTAGCTCTCAACCTTCAACACTTCCTTCCTGCCATTAACCCATCCCCATTCCTCCTAAGCGCATCCCGTCTTCGTCGCCTTCGTCGCCCTACCTCCCCCACCCTCCTCCGCACTCTCTTGCTACTCCTCCTGCTATCCGCAGGAGACATCAATCCCAATCCAGGTCCCCCACACCTGTCCTCGTCCTATCCATGCAAACGTTTCCGGGATGTCTCCAATCTCATATCTATTGCGCTCCTCCCCCCCTCTTCCCTCCCCTTCTCATGTGCACTGTGGAATGCCCACTCGGTCTGCAACAAACTTCCCTTCACCCACGATCTCTTCATCTCTCATTCCCTTCACCTGCTTGCCCTAACTGAAACCTGGCTCTCCCCTGATGACTCTGCCTCAGTTGCGGCTCTATGCCATGGAGGCTATATCTCTTCTCCCACACTCCCCGCCTAGTTGGCCGCGGAGCAGGCGTTGGGTTACTACTTTCGCCCTCCTGTAGTTTCCAACCCCTCCTCCTACCACAGTCTCACTGCTTCTCATCCTTTGAAGTCCACTCCATCCGTCTATTCTACCCGTTGCCACTCAGAGTGGCAGTCATTTACCACCCCCCTGATAAATCCCTCTCGTCCTTCCTCACCGACTTCAATGCCTGGCTTTCTGTTTTCCTTGAACCCTCATCTCCATCCCTCATTCTCGGAGACTTTAACATACACGTTGATGATCCGTCCAACTCTCACGCTTCTCAGTTCCTCACTCTAACATCCTCCTTCAACCTCCAGCTATGTTCCACCACCCCTATTCACCGTGATGGCCATTGCCTTGACCGCGTCCTCTCCTCTTCCGGCTCACCCTCCAATTTCCACACCTCAGCTCTTCCTGTCTCTGATCATCACCTGATCACCTTCACACTTCTTCACCCTCCCCCTCAGCCCCGCCCAACATTAACCACTACTTCCAGGAATCTCCAGGCTATTGACCCTCCCACCTTATCATCTAGTATTTCTAATCTCCTCCCCACCATCATGTCCTCCGAGTCTGTCGACGAGGCTGTCTCCGCTTACAATGCTACTCTCTCCTCTGCTCTGGACACCCTTGCACCATCCACCTCCCGTCCCACAAGGCGTACTAATCCCCAGCCCTGGCTGACCCCTTGCATCCGTTACCTTCACTCCTGCGCCCGATCTGCTGAACGCCTCTGGAGGAAATCTCGCACCCATTCAGATTTCCTTCACTACAAATTCATGCTATCCTCCTTCCAGTCCTCACTATTCCTTGCCAAACAGGACTATTACACCCAATTGACTAATTCTCTCAGCTCTAACCCTCGTTGTCTCTTCGCCACCCTTAACTCCCTCATCAAAGTGCCCTCCGCTCCCACCCCCCCCCCCCCCCTCACTCTCTCCTCAATCACTGGCTGACTACTTACGCGACAAGGTGCAAAAGATCAACCTTGAGTTCACTACCAAGCCACCTCCTCCTCTTCACCCTTCAACCCTCTCCCTCAACAAGCCAACCCAGACCTCCTTCTCCTCCTTTCCTGATATCTCTGAGGAGGAAACCGCCCGCCTTCTTTCCTCCTCAAAATGCACCACTTGTTCCTCTGATCCCATCCCCACCAACTTACTTAACACCATCTCTCCTACTATCACCCCCTCCATCTATCATATCCTCAACCTCTCTCTCTCCACTGCAACTGTCCCCAACACCTTCAAGCATGCCGTAGTCACGCCACTCCTCAAAAAACCATCACTAGACCCTACCTGTCCCTCCAACTACCGCCCCATCTCCCTCCTACCCTTCCTCTCCAAGATACTTGAGCGCGCAGTCCACAGCCGCTGCCTTGATTTTCTCTCCTCTCATGCCATCCTCGATCCGCTTCAATCCGGTTTTCGCCCTCTTCACTCGACAGAAACAGCACTCTCTAAAGTCTGTAATGACCTGTTCCTTGCCAAATCCAGAGGCCACTACTCCATCCTCATCCTCCTCGATCTATCCGCCGCTTTTGACACTGTCAATCATGACTTACTTCTTGCCACACTGTCCTCATTTGGGTTCCAGGGCTCTGTCCTCTCCTGGTTCTCCTCCTATCTCTCCCACCGCACCTTCAAAGTTCACTCTCATGGATCTTCCTCCACCCCCATCCCCTTATCTGTTGGTGTTCCCCAGGGATCGGTCCTTGGACCCCTTCTCTTCTCAATCTACACCTCTTCCCTGGGCTCCCTGATCTCATCTCATGGTTTCCAGTATCATCTCTATGCTGATGACACCCAACTGTATCTCTCCACACCAGACATCACCGCGGAGACCCAGGCAAAGGTATCGGCCTGCTTATCCGACATTGCTGCCTGGATGTCCAACCGCTACCTGAAACTGAACATGTCCAAGACCGAGCTTATCATCTTTCCACCAAAACCCACTTCTCCTCTTCCTCCACTTTCTATCTCAGTTGATAACACCCTCATCCTCCCCGTCTCATCTGCCCGCAACCTCGGAGTCATCTTTGACTCCTCTCTCTCCTTCTCTGCGCAAATCCAGCACATAGCCAAGACCTGTCGCTTCTTCCTCTTTAACATCAGCAAAATTTGCCCTTTCCTCTCTGAACACACCACCCGAAATCTCGTCCACGCTCTCATTACCTCTCGCCCGGACTACTGCAACTTACTCCTCACCGGCCTCCCACTTAGCCATCTATCCCCCCTTCAATCTGTTCAGAACTCTGCTGCACGTCTCATATTCCGCCAGAACCGATATACTCATATCACCCCTCTCCTCAGGTCACTTCACTGGCTTCCGATCAGATACCGCATTCAATTCAAGCTTCTCCTTCTTACCTACAAATGCACTCAGTCTGCTGCCCCTCACTATCTTTCTACCCTCATCTCCCCTTACGTTCCCGCCCGTAACCTCCGTTCACAGGATAAATCCCTCCTCTCAGTACCCTTCTCCACCACCGCCAACTCCAGGCTCCGCTCATTCTGCCTCGCCTCACCCTATGCTTGGAACAACCTTCCTGAAGCCTTACGCCAAGCCCCCTCCCTGCCCATCTTCAAGTCTTTGCTTAAAGCCCACCTCTTCAATGCTGCGTTCGGCACCTAACCCTTACTGTTCAGTGAATCCAGACTGCCCCAATTTGACTGCCCCTATCGGACCGACCGTTCACTTGTCTATTAGATTGTAAGCTCTTTGAGCAGGGACTGTCTCTCTTTGTTATATTGTACAGCGCTGCGTAACCCTAGTAGCGCTCTAGAAATGTTAAGTAGTAGTAGTAGAAGTAGTACTGGCTCCTCCTATTCAAGATAAGACAGAGATAGCAGAGACAGTATAAGGCCTTTTTCTGTGCAGGGGTAATTCCTGTTGAATGGACAGGTACCTCCAAAGGCTCCTGATAACTGATGTTGAGGCAAGTCCTTACAGCAGATCTTTATAAATTCACTGAACATTTTCTTGAGTGCAGTCGTTCCAAAAGAGACAGTGAAGTAGATGATGAGGGCTCATCGGCCACGTCACCAGCACCAGAGTAGTTCTTTGAGTAGTGTTTCATGTAAGTGTGACAGAGGCAGCAATGTATCAGAGTTCTGTGCAGGTCAGAAATGAACACTGGGGTTGCGGATCTATAGCAGAGTTTAAGAACCACTTCTTGGCCTCAGAAGAGACTGAGCTTATGTGCTTAAGATTGTCTAAGCGTGAGTAAGAAGTGGAAGAAGTCACCATCCCTTCAAATTCTGGCAGAAGCTCTGATGGCTGCTGCACTACAGTTCTGGTAAACTTTGGGGTCAGCTTTTCTCTGTTTAGAGTCATTCAGCGATCACCTTGGGCAAGAGAAATGTGCAGACTAGCAAGCCTGGAGGTTGACAGTCCCTCCAGAGATGATTTTTGACTCGTATGCGCAGGGCTATGGTCAGCCAGGCAGTACTGACCCTCTTCTGACTTTTCTCTTGCAGCAGATGCTTTTCAGCCTCCAAATGCCACAGAGTAGATTTAGATGATCTCTTCACATTCTAGGAGACATACAAGCACAATGTTGTCATCTTCTTAAGCACAGTCTGGACCCAAATAGAAAAGACACTTTGAATAAATGTCCAAGTTCTGGATTTTTCTGCTGCACTACTGTTATGATTCTGCCGGTTTGGCTGAGGGGGAGGGGGGGACGTCTCTTCTGATTGGCTGCCAGGGGTTGTGCTGACGTCAGGGGATAGTACTTTAGCCTGCAGCTGAAGAGTTTCTCTGCTTTTGCGTTACTTACGCTTGGTGGTAACTGGAAAGCCTGATAGTTTTCTCTCAGAACGTGCTCTAGGTTCTGATAGGTTCTGACAGGGATCTGTGTTGTGTTAGAGTATTCTTTTCCTTCCCTCTGGGTTAGCTGCTGCTGAGTGTGTGTGCGTAGCTCTGTAATCAGGGTCAGCTACTCATTGTTTAGTGGGGGCTGGGTATTGCTCAGCCTCCGGGGCTCTGGGCTCAGTGAGAGCTTCTCCTTTGTTTGTTTGTTTTAAGGATTTCTCTTCCCAGTGTCCCGGCCTGCTGGCTCAGTGAGTTTAACCCTTTGTGTACTGTGTGTATGGTGTTCCTGCCTCTGCCAGTGTGTTTGTTCTATCGGCCCTGCTCCCTCTGGGGGGAAGGGAAGCGTTCTCTCTGATTGTTTGTTGATTTTTGGAACTCTCTCTCTGCTGGCTCTACAAGCTTAACCCTTTGTGTTCTGTTTGCCTCTGTCTACAGTGGGTTTGAGGCAAAGGCTTTCTGCCTTCCTTTTGTGTCTGGTTCCTCTGGCTTCTGCCTGGGGCTTCCTACCCTGGTGGGGGGGGGGAGTTGCTATGTTAGTTCCCCTGTCCTGCGCTAGTCCCCTGGGTGGGCGAGGCCCGCTCTGTTCCTTTGTTTCTCCCTCTGCCCTATTGCTGGTGTTCAGTACGTGTCTGGCATCTTGGGGCCCGGGGGGCCCTCTGGGTTCTTTCACCCCTCCCTGTGTGTGATTGGGTTCCAGTTCAGCCGTGAGTCTCGCACGAGTGGCTCTGTGTGCGTGGGTTCCGGTTCGGCCGCGAGGCCCGCCTGTATGCCTTCTTCCTGAGGGACTGCGGGGAGGGGTAGCTTAGGGGTATTAGATAGCTGGGGTGTGTGGTGGTGGGTTGGTCTCCCCTTGGCCTCGGCCAGGGCCCAAGGGCTCACGACCAACCCAACGGATTACAACTACAGGCAAGGTCGGAACCCCTACTTTGGCAATATTTTTAATGTACAACTTGTGAAGGAAAACAAAACCAAATAATTCATTCATGAGAAGAAATAACAAAGAACCATGGCCATCTATCCCCCCTTCAATCTGTCCAGAATTCCGCCGCGCGTCTTATCTTCCGCATGGACCGATATACTCACATCACCCCTCTCCTCAAGTCACTTCACTGGCTCCCGATCAGATACCTTATACAGTTCAAGCTTCTCCTACTAACCTACAAATGCACTCAATCTGCAGCCCCTCATTACCTCTCTACCCTCATCTCTCCGTACGTTCCTACCCGTAACCTCCGCTCACATGACAAATCCCTCCTATCAGTACCCTTCTCCACCACCGCCAACTCCAGACTCCGCCCCTTCTGCCTCGCCTCACCCTATGCTTGGAATAAACTCCCCGAGCCCATACGCCATGCGCACTCCCTGCCCATCTTCAAATCCTTACTCAAAGCCCACCTCTTCACTGAAGCTTTCGGCATATAACCACTTACCTCTATTCAGGAAACCTACACTGCCCGATTTGATTGACTGCATACTTGTGCTTTAGATTGTAAGCTCTTTTGAGCAGGGACTGTCCTTCCTGGGTTAAAATTGTACAGCGCTGCGTAACCCTGGTAGCGCTTTAGAAATGTCAAATAGTAGTAGTAGTAGCAATGCAGCAAAAAAAAAAAAAAAATTAAAATCGAGGGAGAGTTTCAATTCACATCTACTCATTAGAACAAAAGAAAACAAAACGAAGAGTCTAAGAATACCACTGCACACAGAAATGCCTATGCAAGTTCAAAACTTTGAACTGAAGTTCTGAGCTTTAGGAGAGCAGTTCCATCCCTGTGACACTGAATGTCACCCATTTGTGTCATTAGCACACAAAACTGTACATATATTTACACACATGAAATTTTAAAAAGTGCCATTTTTAGTGTATTAAACATACATTACACACAGAAAATGCTTTATAAAACTACCTCCAAAACGTATGACAAATGAAAAACATCTGAGGAAAATGAGCATTTTATTTGCAATATACACAAGTAAACTATTTTTTTTAAATACAAATTATGAAACTTACCGTGCTATGACTAGAAACTGGTCTATCTGTCGATCTATCAGAGGGCTATCAGGATCCCATACTTTTTCTTCTAGCTTTGACTGGTCTCTCTCATCTGTTTCTCCAGCTAGGAAGGTACAGAAGGAAAAAAAAAAAAAAAAAAAAAGCTCTAGTTCAAATTACGACTTCAAAATAAGTACTTGTAATGCCAAATGATTTGAGGACTTGCTGAAAACTTTGATTTGTAAACTGTGAATCAGTTTAAAAAACAAACAAAAAAAAACAGTTCCCAACCCAGGGTAAACTTACTAATTATTTAACCGGAAGAATACTTTCATACTATGTAAAAAAAAAACTATATCAAAATAAAATCTAGAATAACTAACATATCTTTTCAAATGAGCCTTTATTTGTGCAGCAGAATCAGTGTGCAGAGAGCTATATCTCTTCCCCACAGAATTTACAATATAAAGAAAACAAGGAAGAATACTCAAAAGCGTACAAGAAAATAAATTTCACAACCTACAAAGTAAAAATGTACAACATTTTGATAGATACTACCATGGTCATTGTGCCAAAGCACATTAAAGCAATGTTAGCTGGATATGGTAAAATAATTACGAGTGTAATTTTGCAGAAGAGACCTTAAACTGTCAAGGCTCAGAAGTGCATATGATGTCTTTATAAAATAGCCTATCTGACAGCTCCTGCACACTGGAATACCTGCTCTGAAGAAGTAATGATATGTGTGTACATGTCAGTACAAATCAGTTCTATGCAGGGCTGGTGTTAGACATTCTGGGGCACAGAGCAGAAATTAATTTCCAATCTACTCTGCTCCCTGCTCCCTCCCTCAATTCCTCCACCCATCATTACTACCACACATAAAACAACTTTAAATTACTTCTTCAAACACAAGCACATAAGTATTGACATACTGGACAGACCGAAGGTCCATCAAGCCCAGCATCCTGTTTCCAACAGTGGCCAATTCGGGTCACAAGTACCTGGGCAAGATCTCAAAACAGTACAACACATTTTATGCTGCCTATTCTAGAAATATGCAGTGGATTTTCCCCAAATCCATTTTAATAATGGTCTATGGACTTTTCCTTTAGAAAACCATCCAATCCATTTTTTTAAACTCCGCTAAGTTGACCGCTTTTACTACATTCTCTGGAAAAAAAATTCCAGAGTTTAATTACACACTAAGTAACATAATGTAACATAGTAGATGACAGCAGAAAAAGACCTGCACGGTCCATCCAGTCTGCCCAACAAGATAACTCATATGTGCTACTTTTTGTGTATACCTTAGCTTGATTTGTATCTGTCTTTTTCAGGGCACAGACCGTATAAGTCTGCCCAGCACTAATGGCTGGGATCCAGCCACCATCTTGGCCACTCCCTGATAGTCAGCTAGCTGACCCTTTCAATGGTTCACTAGAGTTGGGAATGGTCCCGGAGGACTGGAGAAGGGCAGATGGGATCCCTCTCCACAAAAGCGGAAGTAAGGAGGAGGTTGGGAACTACAGGCCAGTTAGTCTTACCTCTGTGGTGAGTAAATTAATGGAAAATGCTTCTAGAAAAGAGGATAGAGAGGTTTCTAGTATCAAATGGATTGCAGAACCTGAAGCAGCATGGATTTACTAGGGGAAGGTCTTGTCAGAATAACATGATTAATTTCTTTGACTAAGTGACCAAACAGCTGGATTTAGGGGAAACGCTAGATGTGGTGTACTTAGATTTTAGGCAACTTATAAATAAACTGAGTGCCCTCGATCTGCACCAAAAAGTGACCAACTGGGTTAGAAATTGGTTAAGTGGAAGACACTAAGTGAAGAAATATTTTCTCCAATTCATTTTAAATTTACTACTTTCTAGCTTCATTGCATGCCCCCTAGTCCTAGTATATTTGGAAAGACTAAACAAGCGATTCACGTCTACCCATTCCACTCCACTCATTATTTTTTAGACCTCTATCATGGCTGTCTTTTCTCCAAGCTAAAGAGCCCTAGCCACTTTAGCCTTTCCTCATAGGGAACTCGTCCCATTCCCTTTATCATTTTCATCGCCCTTCTCTGTATCTTTTCTAATTCCACTATATCTTTTTTGAGATGCAGTGACCAGAATTGAACACAATATTTGAGGTGTAGTCGAACCATGGAGCAACACAATGGATTTATATTATCTTCATTTTTGTTTTCCATTCCTTTCCTAATACCACCTAACATTCTATTTCCTTTCTAAGCTGCAGCAGCACACTGAGCAGAAGGTTTCAACGTATCATAATCGACGACACCTAGATCTCTTTCTTGGTCCGTGACTCCTAACGTGGAACCTTGCATGATCTCTCTATATAAAAGGCAACACCAACGTTCTATGAAGCCTCCAGACGGAAGTGTGAAGGGGGAGAGATATCCGGTTTCCCCATGAGTGTCTGCCCCGCCCTCTGTAACAAACAGTCAGTGAAGGAAAACAGCAGAGCACGAAATCAAATCGCTGGCTCTGTAACAGTGAAGGACTCAGAGGGGGGAGGGGAGAGAGGGCAGAGGGCAGGGACACACACACTCCCACATGCACACAGAAGAAAACATTGCTAGCCCCCCGTTTCATTTGCATCAGAAACGGGGCTTTTTTACTAGTGTAGCTATAATTCGGATTCCTCTTTTCCACATGCATCACTTTGCACTTGCTCACATTAAACGTCATCTGCCATTTAGACGCCCAGTCTCCCAGTCTCATAATTTCCACTTGTAATTTTTCACAATCCTCCCGCGATTTAACGACTTTGAATAACTTTGTGTCATCAGCAAATTTAATTACCTCACTAGTTATTCCCATCTCTAGGTCATTTATAAATATGTTAAAAAGCAGCGGTCCCAGCACAGAGCCCTAGGGAACCCCACTAATTACCCTTCTCCATTGAGAATACTGACCATTTAACCCTACTCTCTGTTTTCTATCTTTTAACCAGTTTTTAATCCATAATAGAACACTACCTCCTATCCCATGACTCTCCTACCCGCCTTGTGGGTAGAGGCGGGTAGAATATCTGAACATTTAAATGTGGCACAAATTGTTGTCGTCCCAAAACCGGGCCGGGATCCTACGTTGACTGAATCCTATAGACCCACATCACTTATTAACCATGAGGTGATGTTCGCAAAAATTTTAGCCAATCGACTGGGAAGGATACTATCCTCTCTCATCCATGAGTCACAGGTAGGGTTTGTACAAGGACGATCGGTGACTAAAAATATTAGACAACTTTTGACATCTTTGGAGGTTGTGGCTGAGCGGGCACTGCCAGCGATACTGATTAACTTTGACGCTAAAAAAGCGTTCGATCATGTGTCTTGGGATTTTCTCTTTTCAACCTTGGCTGCCTATGGGTTCGATGGCTGGTTTGTGACTGCGATTAGAGCGCTCTATATCCACCCCAGGGCGCGGGTTATGGTGAATGGGATTATATCTACTGAGTTTGAGATCTGTCAGGGGACCCAGCAGGGATGCCCAATGTCACCTCTTCTATTTGTGTTATCCCTAGATCCACCGATTTGAGATATCCATTCTAAGGGGAGTGATAATTGGGGATGAACAATTCAAACTAGCAGCCTTTGCGGATGATCTTTTGGTGCTCTTGACAGATCCTCAAATCTCACTGAATGCATTACTAGAGTCCTTTTCGGAATATGGAGATTTTGCAGGCTTCCACCTTAATTTTGATAAGTCGGTGGCCTTGGCAACCTCAGCAGATATTACACTGCTATGGAGGGGTAATTTCCCGCTGAAATGGACTCATGGTTCCTTTAAGTATTTGGGAGTCCTTCTTGCGCCCCATGTAAATGATCTTTATAATCGCAATATGCATTGGATGTTTCGTGAAATGGAAGAACAGTTGGATAAGTGGCAAGGTCTGCCTCTCTCCCTTGCAGGGAGGATTAGCCTTATACACATGGTGATACTGCCTAGGTGGCTGTATCTTTTACAAACTTTGCCCCTACGGATGTTAAAAAAAGATGTAGAATGTTTTAATCGGCTGGTTAGTAGATTTTATTTGGCCAGGCAGAAGCCCAAAGCGCGCTACCAGTTGTTACTGGGTAGTTGGGCACAAGGGGGGATGGGGTTGCCCAATTTAAAGTTATATAACTATGCATGCCTTTTGCGCATTGTACGGGACTGGCTTTACTTAGGAAGTTGTTTTATGCCACTCTATTTTGAACAAGGTTACTTTGCTTCTTATGATTTGATCTCCCTGCTACATGCGGATCGCCATTTGCTACCTGGTCGTTTGAAGGCTTTGGTGCTTTTAACCCCTTTGCGGGAGGCTTGGAGATATTTGGTAAAGGGAATTGGTGGGGACCAGCAGATTACCGAACTTCTCTCTATACAGGGTAACCCATCATTTACTCCAGGCTCTGATAATAAAGCTTTTAAAAGTTGGGAACAGGAGGGAATTAGTAGACTGGAACATGTCTGAGATATTGCAGGTGGGCTCAAGTCATTAGAGCTATTGAAAGGTCATGGGAATATACTACAATGGGGGGATGTTTATGCACACTGTCAATTAAAGCATTACATTCAAGCATTGCGGGTGGAGTCCTTGGGCAACGGTACTGGACCTCAAGTGCATAATTTTTTTGACAAGATCTCTTAGTCTTCAATTTCGTGAATCCATAGAGCCTTGTGGAATTTGGGTACTCATAAGGATCTGGAAGATATCAGACGTCGCAGGGAATCTGACACGAGATTGAATTTGAGATTGTGGGATATGCTCTACTACTACTATTTAGCATATTCTCTCTGCCATACAGAGTATTCCTAGGCTCACAGGTAGTGCTTCATATAGAGAGTGTTATTTTTGGGTCCTGCTGAGGGCCTATTTCACTAGGGTTCAGGTGGTCCATGCGCGGGGTTTGTCCTCTTCAGTGTGTCCCAAATGTAACAAGTCAGATAATACTTATTACCATGCCTTTTGGACTTGTGAAAAAGTCCGCCGCTTTTGGGATCGGGTTACCATGTACCTATCGTCGATTATTCGGCGCGGTCCCCGTCCCTTCTGCTGCTAGACTGCTCTGGGTCAGGTGGGGGAGTCTCCGGGGAATCAAGGATGATGCTTCGGAAAGCCTACTTGCTGGCACGTAAATGTATCTTGCAGACCTGGGTTTCAGATGCACCTCCCGAGTACTGGCCCTGGCGCAACCAGTTGCATCAATTGGTAACATGGAAGGTGAGGGAGACAAGAGGTTCACATAAAGGTAAAATTCGCTTTCTGAAGCTTTGGGGACCCTATCCGTCTTCCCTGTCTCCCAGAGGTAGAAGTTTGGTGATTAATGTGATGTGAAGGGTTTGGCTGGCTGAGTGGCTTGCTACCTGAGCTTCGACTTCATATGGGATCATGCCGAGAGAGGTGGAGACCTTGTCAATGCCAGTGTGCACTCAGTGGATGCTGAAGTCTTGGCAGTCATTGAGGTCGATGTATTGGCCTACGAGGAGCCAAAATGCTTCTCCTGTTGAATCTGCTCTACTCTTTGCGCCTTCAGCTGCATTTGCAAAAAGAGAATGAGAATAAGGCTCATGGTCAGGTCTAAGGCACCCGATGCACCAGTTGTGTGGGTCCATCACAGAGTCGCCCTATTACATTGGGCACACCTTTTGAAGCCACTCGGGGTCTTCTTGAACATCAAGAAAAGGAACTCGGCCAAATTAAACTCCTCAATTTTGAAATGGAAAAAGGGACAATTTTCAAGTTGAGGTTGTGGCTCTGGCCTAAAAAGGGCCTAGCAATACGTGAAAAGTAAAGGAAACTTTAAGGGCCAAAAAACTAAAAGAATTTAAAGGGAAATTGGAGAAAAAGGAAGAAAAGAAAAAATTATCTGAATGGACTGAAAAACCCACACGAGAAGGCACTATTAGAAAGCACTGTTAAGAGAACACTATGACACGTGCTCCCTGCTTCGCGGAAAAACAAACATTAAGGGACCCACGTTCGTACATTGGGAAGGAAGGCACCAGCGCATGTGAAGTGGGATGCTATTAGAAAGTTCTTGATTTCGCTAGTTAGTGTCTGCACCAGGCTCCATTGGATGACATTACCCAGCTGTGAGAATACTACAGCCTGCTTGACCTCGGAGAAAGGAAAATTCTGAAACAAATAGCTCTGTAAATATTTCCAAAATACAAGATAAGACGGTAATGTTTTTATTTGAATAGGAAGATTGTTCCAGAGCTTACTAGACTGAACTACTAAAGAGCTCTCTCACAGTCTTTTAAAGCTAATATGCTCAATGGAAGGATAACTCAGTGTTAAAGGAAGTAAAAAAAAAACACAATTAAATCCTCTTCATGGGATATGAAATCAAACACAATTGACATTCAGACATACTCCTTGCAGGATCTTATGTACAATACAAGCTGTTTTAAATTCAATTCTTGCTTGTACAGGCAGCCAGTGTAGTTGGTTCAATAATGATGCTACTCTATCATACTTCTGAGAACCAAAAATCAATTTAGTAGTTGTACTCTGTAATAACTGAAGTTTACGAGTCAATTTAGAAGAAATATTCAACTAAAGCAGATTACAATAATCAAGCTGAAAGAGAATAATAGCCAGAACCATTACTCTAAAGTGGACTGTTGAAAAAAGGAACATACAGATCACAACTGCCTCAATCTGAAGAACGTTTTCCTAACCAAATTATTCACCTGTAGTTCAAATGATAAAGACAAAGCAACAATGCGCGTTACATAAGAAATCTCTTTGAAAATAATGTTGTGGGTTTAGAGCTGTGGTTCTCAACCCAGTCCATGGGACAGCCAGCCAGTCAGGTTTTCAGGATATCCAAAACGAATATGCATGAGATAAATATGTATGCACTACCTCCACTGTATATATGAAGCCAGAACCAGACAGGTTTCTAAGTGACTGGAGGAAATGGGTCACATGTAAGGGGTAACCAATGAAAATAGAAATTACATGTCCTACCAAGAAGTTAATGCTAGCTTGAATTATATAATACAAATACAATAAATGAAAAAATGCACCCACAATTGTTGGGGCAGATCAATGGACAAGATGGCTCACAGCAAGCACAGATAAAAACTGGGAATAAACAGACATATACAGATTCTGTAAGAAAAAGCTAGAAACCACTACTTATTTTGTAACTGGCTGCAAAGTTCTGATCCTTTATTAATGATGAATACCCGACACGGGCCGTGTTTCGGCGTACAAACGCGTGCATCAGGGGTCAAAAAACTCTTCTAGGTCAGCTAGTTAGCTAGTAGATAAAGATGATTAACAGACAGGTTATGTTCCCTCTCTTCATAAGGTCCCTTATCTACAGATAATCAGCTTTCTCATAAGGTCAACGGAAGGCTGAGAGCTGCAAGTATATCTCCTGCTGTTTTATAGACCCACGATATTTAACCTATGGAACTGGTAAACATAAGGTTAAATATCGTGGGTCTATAAAACAGCAGGAGATATACTTGCAGCTCTCAGCCTTCCGTTGACCTTATGAGAAAGCTGATTATCTGTAGATAAGGGACCTTATGAAGAGAGGGAACATAACCTGTCTGTTAATCATCTTTATCTACTAGCTAACTAGCTGACCTAGAAGAGTTTTTTGACCCCTGATGCAGGCGTTTGTACGCCGAAACACGGCCCGTGTCGGGTATTCATCATTAATAAAGGATTGCATTTTTCTCATTCCTGAAGGCCCAGTGTTTACTTTTTCTGTTTGTTTGGTTGCTTTTGTATGCTGTTTTCCCTCTGTTTTGTGACTGCAAAGTTCTGATGACAGAAATTTCTACACAAAGCCACAATGAGGTAGTACACTTCCTTCATTGGGAACTCTGTAAACATTACGGCGATGCTGTACCAGAACAATATTGGAATCACAACCCTAAAAGAACTGCGGAAAATGAAGGCATTATGATCCCTGAGACTTTTAAATTCCAATCAATAAAAAGCTTGATATAAAATAACCAGACATCGTCGTAAAGGAGAAAATCATCATAAATGCCTAGATTATAGAGGTGTCAGTTCAAAGCAATTATTCCGTGAATCAGATAGAGAATGAGAAAATCCTTAAATATTAAAATATGTAGCTGGAGACCAACAAAATGCGGCAGAAAAACCACAAAAATATTTTCCATCCTTCTGGGAGACACAGGGTTGATTCGACTCCTAACCATGACTCTCTTACTCAACACCCTCACTTATCACCCCTACCACTGCAATTTCCCCACCCCTAGCTGTCGGTTCGTCTGTCCAATTTAGACTGTAAGCTCTGTTGAGCAGGGACTGTCTTTTCATGTTAATTTGTACAGCGCTGCGTAAGTCTGGTAGCGCTATAGAAATGTTTAATAGTAGTAGCCTGGGCATAAGTGAAGGAGATGCAATCTGCAAGCAAATTGGATAAAATGCATTTACCGATGGCTGCCCCCATCCTGTTAGGGTCAAAAGAAAAGAAAAGGCTCGGTGGACTGTCTATGAGCTTTAGTCTGCTCCAGATAGAAGGCCAAGGCTCGCTTGCAGTCCAAGGTGTGCAGTGCATTTTCGCCAGCATAGGCATGAGGTTTTGGGAAGAATTTTGGCAGAACAATGGACAGGTTAAGGTGGAATTCTGACATCATCTTAGGAAAAAACTTAGGATGTGTGTGAACAACCACTCTGTTACGATGCAACCAAGTGTAAAGTGGATCAACTTCTAGGGCATGAAGCTCACTTGCTCTGTGCACTGAAGTGACCGTGTCCAAATACCAAATCTTATGGTTCAGGAAATTCAGATGGCAAGTGTCAAGTGGCTCAAAAGGAGCTTTCATCAACTGAGAGAGCGCAATATTAAGATGACACTGTCAAGAGGTTTGATTAAGGGCTTTGTCAAAAGCAAACCTCTCATAAAATGAACTAGAAATTGTACAGAGATGGGCTTGCCTTCCACAGGGTGATGATAAGCACCAATTGTGGATTAAAAACTGGTTAAAAGATAGAAAACAGAGAGAAAGGTTAAATGGTCAGTATTCTCAATGGCGATGGGTAGTTAGTGGGGTTCCACAGGGGTCTGTGCTGGGACCGCTGCTTTTAAACATAATTATAAATGAACTAGAGATGGGAGTAACTATTGAGGTAATTAAATTTGCTGACGACACAAAGTTATTCAAAGTTGTTCAATCACGGGAGGATTGCGAAAAATTATAAAAGGATCTTACGAGACTGGGATTCTAAATGGCAAATGACATTTAATGTGAGCAAATGCAAAGTGATGCATGTGGGAAAGAGGAACCCGAATTATAGCTACGTCATGCAAGGTTCCACGTTAGGAGTCACAGACCAAGAAAGGGATCTAGGTGTCGGATGCTGGGCTTGATGGACTGTTTGTCTGTCCCAGTATGGCAATACTTATGTACTAATTGCACTGAGGTGAACCCTTACAAAGTTGATTTTTCAACCTAGACTCAGAAAGATGTAGAAAGTATTCAAGCAGTTTTTGTGTAGGGCAGAAAAATGGATCTAAACCCTTCCCTTCACACCAGATGGCAACATTTAAAATTATAGGACCTCCTGGAAGCAAGCAGGATGTCAGACTTGTGAGTTCTTGTACGAAGTAGAACGCTGCTGAGCCCGGTACTCGGACCAGGTTCTGCTTGGCGGCTGGACAACCCCGAGTTTCACCTGCGCTGACCGCCGTTCCCCAGAGGTTGAGCCCCTAGGTGCGGGCGACCTGCAGGATTTATGGGACGGAGCTGGAAGCAGGGTGATGAATGTATCGGCCAGGCAGGCAGCAGGTCAAGAGAGTAATCCAGGTACAAGCGGCAGTCAGTAGGCAGGCAAGAGAGTAATCCAGGTACAGGCGAAAGTCAGCAGGCAGGCAAGAGAGTAATCCAGATGCAGGCGAACGTCAGTAGGCAAGCGGCAGGCAAGAGAGTAATCCAGATGCAGGCGAAAGTCAGTAGGCAGGCGGCAGGCAAGAGAGTAATCCAGATGCAGGCGAAAGTCAGTAGGCAGGCGGCAGGCAAGCGAGTAATCCAGATGCAGGCGAAAGTCAGTAGGCAGGCGGAAGGCAAGAGAATAATCCAGATGCAGGCGAACGTCAGTAGGCAGGCAGAAGGGTAATCCAGGTACAGGCAAAGTCAGCAACGAGGGACCAGTAGATAAGAAGCAGATTACAGAGTTAGAAACACCTACCAAAGTAGAAGCCGAAGCATGGAGTCCAGAGAGAGCTCAGCTGATAAAGTGCTGGCATCTGACATCAGCAGGGAGAAGGGGCACAGCCATAGGACAAGAGCAGGGGAAGAAGGAACCGGAAGACCAATAGGAGAGAAGCAAGGGAAGCCAGGCAGAGGAAGAGCAGACCCAGGTGGGTGGAAGCAAAACAATCAAGGAGCCTGGAAGCCAGGCAGAGAGAGAGCAGAAACAGGTGCATGGAAGCAAAGCAATTAAGGAGCCTGCAACCACTGCTCTCTGAACAAACCCAGAGAGGACTACACACACATGGCTCAAGCAGTGCCAGTCAAGTGTGCGTGTCGACGGGACCCCACGCAACCCGAGGACGCCGCTTGCTTTGAGGTAGGGGACATGACAGAGGACTGGGGGACACCCTCATGCAGATGAAGGGATGCAAGTTCTAAGTTCTCAACATCCAAGCCATGAGGACTAGGGATTGGAAAAAAGCGTGTAGAAGACACCCCTAGTTTTGAGAGATGAGGCTAACTCCAGAATTAGAAGGAACCATACTTGCCTCAGCCAGTAGGGCACAATGAGGATCATGGCTCCTCAGTCCTACTTGAGTTTCAGCAAAGTCTTCCCCACGAGAGGTCTGGGAGAATAAGTAAACAGAAGACTCTTTCCTCAACTGAGGAAAACGGCATCTCACACTAGTCTGATTGTGATCCCAACCTGGAACAGAACTGAAGGACTTTGTGGTTGAGATGAGGCAAAGAGATTCACCAAAAGGGTATCCGCTTGGAAGACCTCTCAGGCAACGCCCATGTTGACAGGCCACTCATGCAGCTGTACCACCCTGCTCAGCCTGTCTGCCAAGCTGTTGTCTTTGGCCCTGAGTACCAAGCCATGACTGGAAACCAACTGCCACATCCTGACCGCTTCCTAAAACAAAAGGTACAATCCTTTGCCTCCCTGCTTGTTCACATAACATATCGCAACGTGATTGTCTGTTTGTATGAGAACAATTTGGTTTATCAACCGTACTCTGAAAGCCTTTAGAGCATTTCAAATAGCCCAGAGCTCCAAGAAGCTTGATGTGAAGCTGAGTAGACCAGTTACCTTGAATGAGCATTTCATCTACAAGGGCTCCCCAACCCAGGCTGGATGCATTCATTGTCAGCTTCTTTGGAGGAGGAGAGATTTGGAACGGGAATACCAGGATCAAATTGAGGCGAATGGTCCACAAGCTGTGGAGTGACAAAGATGACATTCTGGGTTCCTCAAGGCCTGAGACAACTGGGAAGCTAGGTTCCACTGAGCCTGCCTCAGATGGAGACGTGCTATAGGCGTGACAACCACAGTAGAGGCCAAGTGGCTTAGCAACCTTAACATCTGCCAAGCTGAGACCTGCTGGCTGTGCTGAACCTGGTGAACGATAGTGATCAGGGCATCGAACTGAAGAACTGGAAGGAAGGGTGCGGTCTGGACCATGACTATCAGGGCTTCAATGACCTCCAACAGCTGAACAAGGCAGTAGATGGGATAATGGGTAGACCAGAAACCCTAATAACTTCAACACCCAAACAGTTCTACGTATTGATTCTTGAAGCACCCTCCTGCAATGTGCTCTTGACCAGCCAATCATATATAGATAGGGAAACACAAGTACTCCCCAGCCTACATAGTGATCTGTGACTACTACAAAACATTTTGTGAAGACTATGGGAACGGATGCGAGGCCAAAAGGCAGAATGTGGTAGCAGTAGTAGTATTTCCCTAAACAAAATTTGAGATACTGCCTGTGATAGAGGCATATCTGTATATGGGTGTAAGCATCCTTTAAGTTCAGAGAGCACAGCCAATCATTTGCCTGTATCACGGGTAGCAGGGTGCACAGGGAAGCCATCCTGAACCTTTTTTTTTTTTTTACAAAATATTTATTTAATGCCCTTGGGTCTAGGATTAGACACCCCCCCCCCATTTTTTTTGGGGGGGGGGAGGGGGCAAAAAGAAGTATTTGGAATAGAATCCCTTCCTTTCTTGCCTTGGTGGTACGGGTTTGACCACATGGGCCTGTAGAAGGGGGAAAGAGTTCTTCTGTGAGAACATCCTGGTGTTGAAAGCTGAATCTCGATGCCATCGGTGGATAATTTGAAGGGAGTTCTCACCAATGTAGGATGTAACACCCCCCCCCCCCCCTCCAGTCTGAGGTTACAACAGTATACCTTGCTTGGGAAAGATTCAGCCTTCCCCAAACTGGGAGGTCACCCAGGATGGTCACTTTTAAGGAAGCTATGCTTTCTTGGAGCCAGTCAAAAGCTCGCCCCCTGCTTTGACTGGGGAGCTGACTCAGGCTTCTGGATTCACTGCTCCCAGAGGAAGTAATATGAACCCTGGGACTGTTTGGGTGAGGTGGATGGAGAGAGTGAACCTACGCCTTTGAAAGTAGTAGGTCCTTCTCTGACCATCGTCTGAAAACCTCCAAGAAGTGGTGGCCACAGAAGGAGTGAGTCGAGACAGGGACTTGATGATATCAGTATGTATTTTTGTTCCAAAAAAATTATCACCTCATCATCGGAGATCCATGTGTTTCCCTTTAGCCGTTGTTTCTAGTTCCAAAATACGCAGCCAGGCGATTCTGCTCATGCTAATACCTAAGACAGAGACTCTGGACGCCACATCGAAAGCATCATAGGTTGCCTGTGCTAAGTGGTTTCAACATTCATTTTGCTTGGCTACTAGCTGGTGGATTTCTGTGGCCTGTTCTGCAGGCAGAGTATCTACAAATTCCACCACTACACCAAATTCTTCAAATAGAAGCTCATATACAGCTGGTAGGACTGTATGAAGGAAATAAGCACAGAGCTCTGAAAAACTGTCCTCCTAAAAGACTCCACCATTCGAGCATCCTTCCCCAGGGGCACCAAGGTGTAGGTCCTGGAACATCTTCGACAACTATAGAATGGTGACGAAGCTTCTGCTTCTCAAATCCAGGAGTTTTCTAGACTCTGTCCATAGAATCCAACTTCTTAGGAACAGACTGCACAGAGAGAGGAATCTCCCAGTTCTTCATCTGTACTGCCCTAAGGATGCTGCACATGGGCACTGTCACACCTCTTTGGGAAGGGAGGCATAGTCAAGGCCATCTAATATCTCAGCCTTGAGTTCATCCTCGACCTCCAACTTTAAGGGGAAGGACTCAACCATCTCCCTCTCTTTTCTGGGAGAGGCTTTCTTTTTTCCTGTGGTGGGGAGGTGTCTGAAGGTAAACCAAGGGGCCCTCTTCTCTTAGAGATCCTCTGGCTCTACATCATATGCCCAACAGCAGTCTGTATCAGACTCAGCAACGTACTCTTCATGAGAAGGTTGAGTCTGCATTGGCCCCTGAACCACTAGACACGGCCAGAATCTGGGCGAGAGTGCCAAAGGACTGTGCCTCTCCTGGATTCTAGGGTGGGGCATCCTCTCACAATGAGCTAGAAAAGAGCTCTGGCTTGGCCGGTGCCAACTCCAATGCCTGATGTGGCATCAACGAATGGCCAGCAGGCAGGGCATGGGACTCCGGGATCAGCTGGAGCAGCACCACGGATGCCAAAGACACCCTTGATGACATAGCACCCCGTTGAGCCAAGATACGTTTCTGCTCCTCCATAAGCATGGCCCGGAGCTGCTCTTCAGAGGCAGACATCAATAAAGACTGGGCAAGTGCTGATGCAGTGACAGCATGATAAGATGAAGAGGCCGAATCGAAGGTCTGGTTCTGACTCTGGTTCCTGAGAAAATTAAAAAGTCATGGGATAGGAGGCAATGTCCTTCTGTGGATTAGAAATTGGTTATTGGACAGAAAACAGAGGGTAGGTTTAAATGGCCATTTTTCTCAATGGAGGGAAAATAGTGGAGTGCCACAGGGATCTGTACCGGGACCGGTGCTATTTAACATATTTGTAAATGATCTGAAAACGGAATGATGAATGAGGAATTAAATCTGCAAATGAAACAAAACTATTCCGAGTTATCAAAAAAAAATCACAGGAAGACCTTAGGAAACCATCCAAATGGCAGATGAAATTTAATGTGGATGTGACGACATTGGGAAGAATAATCCGAATCATAGTTACCTAATGCTAGGGTCCCACCAGCACTCAAGAAAAAGATCTAGATGTCATTGTAGACAAAACGCTGAAATCTTCTGACCAGTGTGCGGCAGTGGCCATAAAAGCAAATGAGATGCTTGGAATTGTTAGCAACGAGATGAAAGATAAGACCTAAAATATTATAATGTCTCTGTATCGCTTCATGGTGCGATCTCACCTTGAGCACTGCATTCCGTTCTGGTCACCGTATCTCAAAAAAGACACAGCAGAATTAGAAAAGATTCAAAGAAGAGAAACCAAAATGATAAAGGGGAGGGAACTCCTTCAATCTAAGGAAAGGCTAACGAGGTTAAGGCTCTTCAACATGGAAAAGAGACAGCTGAGGGGGGGTTATAATTGAGATCTATATAATCCTGAGTGGCACAGAATGGGTAGAAGTGAATAAATTTTTCACTCTTTCAAAAAGTAAAAAGACCAGGGGACACTCAATGAAATTACATGGAAATACTTTTAAAACAAATAGGAGGAAATATTTTTCTCTCAAAGAATAGTTAATCTCTGGAACTCACTGCCGGAGAATGTGGTAACAGCGGTTAGCGTATCTGGGTTTAACAAAGGTTTGGACATGTCCCTGAAGGAAAAGTCCATAGTCTGTTATTGAGATGGACATGGGGAAAGCCACTGCTTGCCCCAGGATTGGTAGCAAAACCACAGATAGCCTTTCCTCTTATTTCTGGAGTTCCCCAAGTCTCTATACTGTCACCAGCTCTCTTTAATATTTTTCTAGCCCCTCCGCTACTATCCAGGATTGTTCCTGCACTCCATTTTGTTATGCAGATGACATTCAAATCTTCTTTAGGGCTCAGACACATGTCCAGTCTCAATAACTGTCTCTCCAAGGTCTCCTCATAGCTTAAATATAATCTTTTGCTTCTTAACGCTGATAAGTGTGAATCGATTCTTATCTCTCCTGCACTAACTTTGCTTTCAAGGACTGAGTCAAGATTCTGGTGTCATATTCGACTCAGCTCTATCCTTCAAACCTCATGTGGATTCCATTCTTCGTGCTTCCTTTTTTGCTCTTCATCGTCTTCAGTCTGTCCAATCTATCCTTCCTGCCACATTTTTATATCCACTTATATCCATGTACTGGTTATTTCTCATTTGAACTATTTTAACGCCCTTCTTGAAAGCCTACCTTTACAGAGTATAACAAGCTTACAACTCATCCAATCAACAGCAGTCAAATTACTTCACAATGCACAAGGTTTTGATTATGTCACTCCTCTTCTGATTTCTGAACACTGGCTTCCTATTTTCACCCGAATAAAATTCAAGATTCTACTGTTGGTATATAAATCTAGGTCCCCTTCTGCCCCTCTCTATCTGAACAGGTATCTTATTCCCTACTCTCCTTAACATTGTCTTCGATAGGCTGATAATAATCTTCTTTCCTTACCACTTCTATCTGTCTCACCAGTACTCGAGATTCTGCTTTTAGCTACTTAGGTCTTAAACTTTGGAATGAGCTTCCACATCAGATTCAGGATCAACCCACTACTGCATCTTTCAAACTGGCACTAAAAACTCCCCTTTTCAGAACTACATTTGACCCTCCTTCATAACCCTTTCCTTTTGCAAATTTTTTCTGATTTCCTCCCTCTCTTTTGTCTCCTCCTCTCCCCCTTCTCATTCCACGGTGTCCCCCCCTACCCCCATTCCTTCTCCCTTTTTCTTCTTTTTTCTTTTCCATTTCTTTTTTTCTTCTATGCCCTAGTTTTTAATTTGTTTTTGTAAACCTCATTGAAGCCTTGGCAAGGCCCCATGCAATATATCAAGCCTGTGAAATAAATAAAAATAAAATAAATGGGGAAGCCACTGCTTGCTCCATGATTGATATCATGGAATGTTGCTACTAATTGGGTTTCTGCCAGGTCCTTGTGACCTGGATTGGCCACTGTTGGAAGTTACTTGTGTCCTGGATTACTGTTCGAAGCAGGATACTAGGCTAGATAGACCACTGGTCTGATCCAGTATGGTTATTCTTATGTTATTACAGCAACATTAATTCCACGGAGGGGGAGCAGCCTTCTCAGTGTTGACTCTTCTTGGGTAAAGGTGCCGCTGGTGTTCTGAAGCTCCAGGCACCATGCTTCAAAAAGGTCTGTCAATGCTACTTCACCTCCACTCAATGCCTGACACTGGGATTCCTCAGTGCTAACGAAGACAGCATGGAATCCTTGAATGTTCTCGGTCTTAGGTCTGAGGCTGCTTGGCCCAGTCAGGCACAATCGACGCCCAATATCAAGGCAAGCTGAGATCTCCTCAGTGCCAATATGTCCCCAATATCCAATGCAGATCTGGGAGTCACCGAGTTTGATGCCAATGGACCAGATTTAGATAATCCAAAATGTCTCTTACACGGGGCCTCATAACTCTTTTGGGTTCTTTTCTGCATTGTAGAACAGAGTTTACAATTAGAGGCCTTATGATCAGGTCCAAGGTACAGCATGCACCGAAAACACGTCTTCAAACCACTAAGAGTTTTCAGGGACATCAGAGAAATATAGTGGAAGTGAAATCAAATGGTTCAACTTTTCAAAAAAATAAATAAATAAATAAATAAATAAAAATAAGGAAAGTCCTGGTCAGGAAGCTCAGGCCTAAGCTGGTTGTAGAGCTGTGAAAAATCAAAGAAAACTTAAAAAGGCCTAAAAACACAAAAACGTATGGGGGCTACAGCAGTGCCAATCATTATTTGAACACTTCCAAGTTTCAAACTAGCTGATATATCTTTATAATAAAGGAGGAGAAAAATGCTACTGGTTGAAACAATCTTAACTAAAAGTCCATAAATTCAAGAGCACCCAACTGATACAAAATTAATGTGTTTTTTTTTGTTATTCCCACAATAGCAATATAATCATGACTACAGCAGTACCACAGACTTCTCAAACAATTCCAGAGGCAGTACTTATCTCAGTTCCCTCTTATAAAGGGAGAATTGAAAACAGAGTTGCTGAAGCCATCCAGACAGACCCAACAAGTGCTCCTTGTTTTTTTTTTTTTGTTGTTGTTACATTTGTACCCCGCGCTTTCCCACTCATGGCAGGCTCAATGCGGCTTACATGGGGCAATGGAGGGTTAAGTGATTTGCCCAGAGTCACAAGGAGCTGCCTGTGCCTGAAGTGGGAATCGAACTCAGTTCCTCAGGACCAAAGTCCACCACCCTAACCACTAGGCCACTTTGCTAAATGCTGCTAAGCACAGAGGCTGCTTTTAGCTGATGTATCAGTGATATATGTCCATTGATCTCCCGACTTGATAATTTGCCAGCAGAACTGTGTTTAATGTCTATAATATAGGTCATGCCATACTAGGTTAAGATCATTCACTGTAATATATTAAACACTGTTAAGAGTACGATCTTTCCTCAGAAGCATATCTGAAGTTAAATCCTAAAAAGACAATATGTTGGATAACTGGTTTGCTACCTATCCCTGATACTGTTCCAGTTCTTTTTGGCTTACTACTTAAACCTGTTCTTTATTTTCGCTATCTTGGCGTTTGGTTTGATTCTCAGCTTTCTTTTGTAAAACATATTTCAGAAGTAATCAGATTAGGTTTTGCTACATTACGTTCTCTACATACTACTCATACTTCTCTGGATTTTCAATCACTATATACAGCACTGCATGAACTGTTGGTGTCTCTTTTAGATTACTGTAACGTGATTTACGCAGGCTTACTACAGTTTCAATTAAAAAGACTTCAAACACTTGAGAAATGCACTTTCTTTGTAAGACTAATATGTGGGAACACACATCTCCTTTACTATATCAGTTACATTGGCTTCCTATCAAATTTTGTTTTTTCTTTAAAATTCTCACCTTAGTCCATAAGGTGTATTATTCTGGTGTTCCTTTGTACTTATCTAATTTGGTCATCCCTTATACTGCTGCTCGTCAACTTAGATCTCTTGATGTGCAGAGATTGGTCACACCTAATCCATGGCTTATTAATTATGAGGCTACTAGACACTCTGGTTTTTCCTGTTTGGCTCCTTCTTTACGAAACTATTTACCAGGTACTTTACGATCTGAAATGTCATTTCAAAGGTTTAAAGTCTTTTTAAAAGCTCATTATTTTCAATAAGCCTTTGATTAATTTCTTTTCAATTTTCAGTCAACAATATGATCCTTGGAACGCAGTTTTTTAGGTTTGAAGTGTGTAATGTTTTTAGGAACAGTCTTGTTTGATTGGTTGTTCTCTGTCCTGTCAAAAATGGAGTTCGTTAATTTTCATTTTATTTTATTGTAAACCGCTTAGTATACCTAATGGTATTAGGCGGTATATCAAGTTCTAATAAACAAACATATGGCATGTAATGTACCTGGCCCTTGACCACTTTTGTCACTCCACTATACTATAGTATCAACGTCCCTATCTGTGTATTTTCAGCCAATATATAAATAGAATCAGGCTAAAAATACATCTAGCCACCTTGATGCTACAGCATAGTGGAGAAGAGGAAGAAAGGAGACATCCAAACATTATCCATATAGTGGTGATATTCAGCCACTATAAAGACAATTTATATGTTTAGTTTAGGCCTGTCAAATAACATGTGTACACACATATTTGGAACTACTGACTATACATATAGCTGCACTGAATATGCATGATAATTTAAATCACTTTGACAAACTTTCTTAGGATCCAGGAGCAAGCCCAAAAATCTAGGAGCCAGACTTGGAACAACTGGAATTATTTATGCACATTTATTAAAAAAAAAAAAAACATACATTCATAATGTAGTAGTAGTAATACTCAATGTGATGTACATCATGCTATTTATTTCAGTAGCAGGGAAGGAGTGGGTAAGAGGCTACTAGTTTTCTCTACCTGTAGCGTATCTGGCAAAGGAGAGAGGTTTTAGGTTGCGGTTGCTGAGGCAATGGGAGATAGGCTAAAATAGCAGCTGCTGAAGTGTGGGCAGTGAACCCACCTAACTAACCCCCAGAGACTGCAGCCTTAGCCTCTCTCCATTGTACACCTGCCCCCAGCAGAGGCAAAAGTTAACCCCTCCCCATAGCTTGTCCATCCGCTCTAAGAACATAAGAGTAGTCATACTGGGTCAGACCAATGGTTCATCTAGCCAGTGCTGTTTAAAATAAAATGGTGACCGACACCACTGAAAAATCTCCTTACAGAATACAAGAAAAAATCTAGAGAACGTAGAGTGAATGTGCTCATGTGACCTTAATAATTTTGGACAAATTAATTATATATGTTCTGACAGCCTTCTTTTTTACCTTCTAGTAGCTTATCTGGTACATCTGCTTGATATCTTGGTCCCACTCTGATTTCGCCTTTATCCGCCAAAAGTGTTTTCAACGAGGGATCATATACCAGTGAATAGAAAAAGGAATCCTTGAAAACAGAACCAAAAAACAACAAACAGGAAATGGTTGTGCAAAAGAAAGCATAAGAATATATATATTTGTGTGAGTGTGTTTGTGTTTGTGTGAACATGTACACATGAGATCAATATTCAGCTGTGTTGTCAATATATAAATAGAAAAGTCTAAAGTAGACATTTCTAATCACACACATGCTCATCGACACTATCGGGCAATTCTATAACAGGCACCTAGAATTATGCATCACTTGCGCGTGTCACTGGCACTACTAATTGACAACGATACGCATATATGCACTAGGCATTATTCTGTAAGGTAATGCTTAAGTGCTATTGTGCCTAAGTTCTGTAGAGCGGGCCATGGGCGTGTCACCAAACAATGCACACAACTTACAGAATACTATTATTTTGTTACATTTTGTACCCCGCGCTTTCCCACTCATGGCAGGCTCAATGCGGCAGGCAATGGAGGGTTAAGTGACTTGCCCAGAGTCACAAGGAGCTGCCTGTGCCAGGAATCGAACTCAGTTCCTCAGTTCCCCAGGACCAAAGTCCACCACCCTAACCACTAGGCCACTCCTCCACTTAATTGCATTCACTGATTGTCACACCTAGGAGGGCCCACTTACACCAGCTACTGACCTGGTGTGAGCGCATCTAACTTTTAGCGTACCTAAGCGGGTTTGCATTAGAACTCTAAACAACTTAGGCACGCCCAAGCGCCGTTACAGAATTGCTACTAAGCACGCCCCATTGTGTCGCCTACTTCTTGACACCAAATTATAGAACTGCCCCCTATCCTTTTAGGTAGACCACTGAATTTCTATGTATAACTTTGAAAGTCTAAGTCAGGCATTTCAAATTATACCTGCTGTGTGCAGCTCACCTAAAAATGCAACATATACATGTAGCAAATGAATATTGCCATTGAGACGTATAAGTTATATGTATATATGGTGCTACCCCCACAATGTCCCAAATCTCGTCCCCTTTTCAGATTTATAATGTGGGAAATTTAACAATCTATAAGCCCAAAATTGTCCAGTCAGCCCCCACAACTAAAAAAAAAAAAAAATTTAAGCAGTGGACACCACTGCAGAAGTGTTTTTACACATCGACATCACACACCTATATATAAATATACATATATACACACACAAAAAAAAAACCCAGCAAAGTGAAATCAAGAAAATATTTTACAGCCTCCATCCAGCTTTTTGGCCATATGATTTCTGAGAAGTTCTGAGAGAAGAGGACATTTCTCTGGTAAGTGAACATTATTTTGATCTGTGCTTTGGGAACTTAAAGACTGACGTTTAAAGCAGGAATTGTAGGTTATTGACAGGCAAAATAAATAAGTAAATAAAAACAAACTTTATCAACTAGTCTTCGTACCCTTCCCCCCTAGTTTTAAAACTTGAACTTTGTACCACAGAATTAACAGATAGCCTCTAGCAGACACAGCAAGGACTAGTTCAGTCTAGAGGAAAATATAAAAGAGAGAGAAGCAAGCATTATTAACTAGTCTCCATAGTATAGAACACTTTCCCCACAGTTTTAAACTGAAATAAGTGTATACAGCAACTTTAACATTTTAAAATCTACCTCCCCTTCCCTGGAAAATTCTTGGCAAGTCATTCCACAAACTTGGAGCTAACCAACAAAAGGCTCTCTTTCTAAACCACTCCCACCTACATAGATCAAGGGAAGGGAATACAAGACAGTTATCCTGTAAGACCATCAAAAAGACAAATGAAGAAAATAAGAAGCAAAACATTGATAAAGAAGGTTAAAAGAGAATATGAAGAGAAACGTGTCACAGAAGCAAAAACCCATAGAACATCAGAAGCAGAAAGCCTATGAGGAAATCCATAGGACCGTTAGATCATCAAGGAGCAAAAGGGACACTCAGGGAGGAAAAAGCCATAGCGGAAAGACTGAAAATTCTTTGCTTTGGTCTTTAGTGAAGAAGATATGAGATCTAACCGTACTAGAAATGGTTTTGAAGGGTACCTCACCACAACTTGAAATTGCCTCGACAAGAATCAATCATCCAAACCTACTAGGACACCTCAACGCAATCCTATTCTACAGACCACCAGGAAAATGGCAAGACTCCCAAACGCAACTCATGGACTTCATCTCGAACACATGTGTCTCTGCCTTAAACATCCTTATAATAGGAGACATCAACCTACACCTTGAAGACGACACCTCAACAGGCACACAAGAATGCAAAGAATTCTTAAAACTCTGGGATCTACACGCACCTAACACTCAACCAACACACACAAAAGGACACACACTTGACATCATTACACACAAATTCGACCCAGACTCAACTATCCTACTTACTGACACAAGATGGACACCTACACTATGGTCAGACCACCATAAAGCATACGTCTCCCTTTACTGGCGAAAAACACACAAACGCATTCAACAACCTTGAGCGAACAACATACACCACGAGAGGAAAAATAGACCCCACAATATTCTGGCAACAGATCTACCAGAACGAATGGTCACCAAATGCTGACACCATCCAATTCCTCAAAGAATGGGACGATATATGCACAACAACATTAGATAAAATCACCCCAATCCAAACCAGAACATCACACAGGAAGAAATCAATTCCATGGTTCACCGAAGAGCTGAAAAAACTTAAAACACAAGTCAAGAAACTAGAACGCGCATGGAACAAAAAGAAAGATGAACCAACACTAAACGCCTGGAAACTACTTCGGCGGAAATACTAATATACCATAAAACAGAGTAAAAGAATACATTACAAAACAATGATAGGACCAAACTACAAAGACACACACAAACTCTTCTACCTCGTGAATAAATTGTTAGACACCACACCAGTTACAACCAACAGCAAAGACATACCAGGTGTCGACGACCTTGTGAATTACTTCAAGGAGAAAATTATACAACTACGACTTAAAATACCCGCCAGCCCTATTGAAAACGCCACACTTCTAGACTGTCTAGACCCAGAAGACGGAATATACCCAGCAGACAGAACCTGGACCGACTTCGAACTACTATCAGAAGACCTCATCTCTGAAACACTCAAAAGATTTGCCAAATCCCACTGCAAACCAGATATATGCCCAAACAACCTCATGAGATCAGCTCCTCAACAATTCACAATAGACCTAACGAACTACATAAACTTCATGTTACAAAACGGACTTTTCCCAAAGGAAAAAGGAAAAATTCTACTCACCCCAATACCTAAAGATACAAAGAAAAGCGCAAGTGAAATAACCAATTACAGACCAGTAGCATCTATACCACTAATAACCAAAATAACTGAAGGGATAGTAACAAAACAACTCACAAACTATCTAAACAAGTTCTCAATACTGCATGATGCCCAATCAGGATTCCGGTCGAATCACAGCACAGAAACAGTATTAATTACCCTAATGACAAAATTTAAACAAATGATTGCAACCGGCAACAACATACTCCTCCTACAATTTGACATGTCAAGTGCCTTTGATATGGTTGACCACGGAATCCTACTACACATACTTGAATATTTTGGCATCTGAGGAAATGTCCTAAACTGGTTCAAGGGGTTCCTAACCCTGTGCTCATACCAAGTCACATCAAACTCAACTACGTCTGCTACATGGACACCTGAATGTGGAGTACCACAAGGATCACCCCTCTCACCAAGTATTTTCAACCTATTGATGATCCCCTTGGCAAAACTTCTATCAAACCATAACCTTAACCCATATATATACGCCAATGATGTAACAATATACATCCCTTTCAAACAAGACATTAAAGAAATCCTCAATGAAATCAACCAAAGTCTACACATCATGAACTCCTGGGCAGATGCATTTTGATTGAAACTAAACGCAGAAAAAACTCAATGCCTGATACTCACCTCCCAGTACATCACGAATGAATTCACTGCTATAAACACACCTAAACTAAACCTTCCAATCTCAGAAACTCTAAAAATCCTTGGACTTACTATTGACCGCCACTTAACACTTGAAACTCATGCAAACAACACAACCAAGAAAATGTTCTACTGCCTGTGGAAACTGAAAAGAATAAGACCATTCTTCCCAAGATCCGTCTTTCGCAGCCTAGTGCAATCCCTCGTACTCAGCCATCTGGATTACTGCAACTCACTATACGCAGGTTGTAAAGAGCAAATACTGAGGAAACTTCAAACAGCCCAGAACACAGCAGCCAGACTCATCTTCGGAAAACCAAAATACGAAAGTGCCAAACCCTTAAGAGAGAAGCTACACTGGCTCCCGCTCAAGGAACGCATTACTTTTAAAGTATGCACATTAGTCCACAAAATCATTCACGGTGAAGCCCCAGCTTACATGTCTGACTTAATAGACTTACCACCTAGAAACGCTAAAAGATCATCCCGAACTTTCCTCAACCTTCACTTCCCCAATTGCAAAGGCATAAAATACAAAACGCTACACTCATCAACCTTTTCTTACATGAGCACGCAATTCTGGAATACACTACCACGCAACCTGAAAACGATCTACGATCTAACCAACTTCCGCAAATCACTGAAAACCCATCTCTTTGATAAAATTTACTGAAAGAATCAAAACACATTAAGTCCGCACACACTGTTAGTAATGCAACAATACATTCTCTTCTGAATTCCCATCCCCCGTAATTTTTACCACATTTATACCTCTACTCATAGAAAAATGTTATACCGAATTGTTCTCCTACTACTGTTTAGTTGCCCTATTAGTTCCCATTGTTTCTTTCCATTGTTCTTCTCCATTGTTCTATTCCCTTAACGACACTTTAACTTTGTTTTCGCATAACCCCTCACAATGTAATCCATAACCGAGTTGTAACAAACTGTATTTCCACCATTCACAATGTATTGTAAGCCACACTGAACCCGCAAATAGGTGGGAAAATGTGGGATACAAATGCAATAAATAAAAATAAATAATAAATAACAATGCGGAGGAACTGAAAGAGATCTCAGTGAACCTGGAACACCTATCAAGCCAAATCGACAAATTAAACACTCAATAACCTAGACCAAATGATATGTACCCCCAAGGGTACTGAAAGAAGTCAAACAAGAAATTGCTGATCTGCTTTTAATGATCTGTCATTAAAATCGTCCATAGTACCTGAAAATTGGAAGGTGGACAATGTAATGCCGATTTTTTAAAAGGATTCCAGGGAGCAATCCAGAAAAATACAGACCGATAAGCCTGTCTTCAGTGCCTGTCTTCAGTGCCGGGCAAAATAGTGGAAACTATTATAAAAAATAAAATTACTAAACACATAAGACAAACATGGTTTAATGGGACAGAGTCAGCTTGTGCACATGCTTAAAATGTCCAAATCCCGATTTTGCAAGCAGGACTGGGGAGGGCCTGAAATCTGGATGTACAACAGATATTGAAGGGGAAGAAACGTCAATGTCTAAAAGAAGGACATCCTTTATTAAGACTAGACAGCTGACCGGGAACAGGGTTAGCGAGAATCCTGCGGTTCTTGCAGGGATCCCCTCAAGGTCCATGGGACTCCTGCAGGGATGAACGCAGGTCCTGCGAGGTTCAAGCAGAAGTGTAGTGCCGGGCCAGCCTACCTATCCTTTCCTTGTGTTTCTAAGCTAGCTTAGCAATTATAATAGCACTAAAAAAAATTAATGGATATGACTAAGCATCAAAATACCCATCAAAATACCCATAAGCACTGAGAGGAGAATTTATCAACATGGGCTAAAGTTACCAACATGGGTTACTGTTAAATTGGGCTATTTTATCATAAGTCAGATTATTTTAGTACAGGACAGGGATGGAGGAGATTCCAGTGGGGACATATGAGAACGGGTAAGATTCCAGTGGGGATGGGCAAGGACAGGTGAATTTCTGTCCCTGTGCAACTCTCTAATTTAGACCTGTTTCAGGAATGTCCAGTTACAGAAAGGTGATCTGACTCAGTAACGGTCCACTGGAGGGATTAATGCAAGACACCTCCTTAATAACCCAGTGCGTGCTGATCCCCTCCCTCTCCTCTGAAAGAGGAACTGGAAGGGGATGCCATGCTCCATGACAGCTTCATGTATTATAGGCATTCTGAACAGAGCAGGAAGCAAGTCTGAGTAGTGTATTGTTAATGCAGGAGACTGTAAACAAAGGGACCCAGGTTCAAGTCCCACTTCAACTCCTTTTGTGAGCCCTCCAGAAACAGAATACCTACTGAATCTAAATATATAAGACATCTGTAAACCTGGAGGGTATTTAAGTGATGTACATTCAGGTACAGTAAGTATTTTTCTGTTCCTGCACTAGCCACTAGGCTGACCTTCTGCTCTGCATAGACATCTGTGTGGCCATGTTCTAAGAATTCTGCTATACATACATTAATGTCGCTTGTTTTTCCCCTATTCAAAATTTGGATGTTTCAGTTTGTAAAATGGATGTTCATGGATGTTCATGTTTCCAGCACATGGATGTCCATCTCATGCATTTTTCACAGGCTGTATGTATCCTGTTAGAAAATCCATGTGAAATGAACATCTGTTTGAGACTTTCTGAATTGGACATCCCTATTCTGACTTGGAAATACGTTCGAAAATGTCCCTCTTTATGAAATCAGAAGAGAGGGACTCTGAAGCAGAGCACAATAAACAAACAAATGAAAGAAGTACAGAGGACCTACAGAACTGGGTAGGCGTAGAGATGTGTCTTTATTAAGGGCCCCTTAATAAAAGAAACAACTCTACACCAGCCCAATTCTGAAGATCCTCTGTACTTTTATTTGTTGGCCTCTTTATGAAGAGACAGATGTAGAAATGTTATCAGAAATTAGGGAGGCTAACAACTGGGGAACACAATAATAATGGGTGATTTCAATTACCCCAGTATTGACTGGATAAATGTAACATCAGTGCATGTTAGAGAAGTGAAACTCCTTGATGGAATCAAGGACTGTTTTATGGAGCAGCTGGTTCAGAAGACCACAAGAGGAGGAACAATTCTAGACCTAGTCCTTAGTGGAGCAAATGATCTGGTGCTGGGGCCTCTTAATAATTGTGATCACAACATGATCAGATTTGATATAAGCTCTGGAGTAAGTACACACAGGAAATCCAATACATTGGCACATAACTTTCAAAAAGGAGACTATGATAAAATGAGAAGAATGTTGAAAAAATAAAAACTTAGAGGAGCAGCAGCAGCAAAGGTCAAAAATGTACATCACTCGTGGATGATGTTCAAAAATACCATCCTGGAAGCCCAGGACAAATATATTCCATGTATTAAAATAGGAGGAAGGAAGACCAAATGACAACCAGCATGGTTAAAAAGTAAGGTGAAGGAAGCTATTAGAGCTAAAAGAAAATCCTTCAGAACATGGAAGAAGGATCCGACTGAAAATAATAGGAAACTGCATAAAGAACGGCAAATCAAATGCAAAACGCTGATAAGAAAGGGAAAGAGAAACTTTGAAAAGAAGATTGAGTTGGAAGCAAAAACGCATAGTAAAAACGTTTTTTAGGTATATTAAAAGAAGCCGGCAAAAGAATCGGTTGGACCGCTAGATGACCGAGGGGTAAAAGGGACACTCAGGGAAGACAAGGCCATAGTGGAGAGATTAAATGAATTCTTAGGTTTGGTCTTCACCGAGGAAGATGTGGGAACGATACCGGTACCAGAAATGGTATTCAACGCTGACAAGTCAGAGAAACTGAATCAAATCTCTGTAAACCTGGAAGATGTAACATGGCAATTTGACAAATTGAAGAATATCAAAATCACCAGGATCAGATGGTATACATACCAGAGTATTGATAGAATTGAAAAATGAACTTGCAGAGCTATTGTTAGTAATATGTAATTTATCTTTAAAATCAAGCATGGCACCAGAAGATTGGAGGGCGGTCAATGTAATGTCAATTTTTAAAAAGGGTTCCAGAATTTCCAGGGATCCAGGAAATTACAGATCTGTGAGCCTGACTGCTGGTGCCAGGCAAAATTGGTAGAGACTATTACAAAGAACATGTTTATCCACTCCTACCATAGCTGAGATAATATTTAACCATCTCTCTGACCTCATGTACAACTTTCTTGAAATCAGTCATCTTACTTTCTAACTCTTCTTACTCTCTTACTACTACTACTTAGCATTTCTATAGCGCAACCAGGGTTACGCAGCGCTGTACAAGTTTAAACATGGGGAAGGACAGTCCCTGCTCAAGAGAGCTTACAATCTAAAGGTAACAAACTATGTAGTCAGTGTAGGTATCATGAATGGGGAAGGTGGTTAGGCGCCAAAAGCAAGGGAGAAGAGATGGGCTTTGAGTAAGGACTTGAAAATGGGCAGGGAGGGCGCATGGCGTATGGGCTCGGGAAGTCTGTTCCAGGCATAAGGTTAAAACTTTGCTCTACCCTTCACTATAAATTAAAATATTCTATTACGTATTGTGTTGAAATTGTAAGTAGTATACTATGCCATACTTTGAATTGTTATTTGAATGTTTTTACAGCTGTAATTGCCTATTGCTCATGTTTGATCTATTCTTACTGTACACCGCCTTGGGTGAATTCCTTCAAAAAGGCAGTAAATAAATCCTAATAAATAAATAAATAAAATTACAGAGCATATTCAAAAGCATGGATTAATAAAACAAAGCCAACATGGATTTAGTGAAGAAAAATCTTGCCTCACCAATCTACTACATTTCTTTGAAGGGGTGAACAAACATGTCGATAAAGGTAAGCCGGTCAATATTCTGTATCTGGACTTTCAAAAGGCATTTGACACAGTACCTCATGAAAAACTCCAGAGGAAATTGAAAAGTCATGGGATAGGAAGTAGTGTTCTATTGTGGATTAAAAACTGGTTACAGGATAGAAAACAGAGAGTAGGGTTAAAGGGTCAGTATTCTCAATGGAGAAGGGTAGATAATGGGGTTCTGCAGGAGTCTGTGTTGGGACCCCTGCTTTTTTGTGGGGAATAACTAGTGAGGTAATTAAATTTGCCAATGACACAAAGTCATTCAAAGTTGTTAAATCGCAAGAGGATTGAGAAAACTTGCAAGACGACCTTACGAGACTGGGCATCTAAATGGCAGATGATATTTAATGTGAGCAAGTGCAAAGTGATGCATGTGGCAAAGAGGAACCCGAACTATAGTTATGTGATGCAAGGTTCTGCGTTAGGAGTCACCGACCAGGAAAAGAATCTAAGAGTCATCATTGACGATACTTTGAAACCCTCTGCTCAGTGTGCTACGGCGGCAAAGAAAGCAAATAGAATGTTAGATATTATTAGGAAAGGAATAGAAAATAAAAATGAGGATGTTATAATGCCTTTGTATCGCTCCATGGTGCGACCGTACCTTGAATACTGTGTGAAATTCTGATCACCGCATCTCAAAAAAGATAATAGTGGAATTAGAAAAGGGTGATGAAAATGATACAGGGGGTGGGATAACTTCCCTATAAGAAAGGCTGAAACGGCTTGGGCTTTTCAGCTTGGAGAAAAGACGGCTGAAGGGACATATGACAGAGGTATATAAAATGAGTGCAGTGGAACAGGTAGACGTGAATCGCGTTTACTCTTTTCAAAAATACTAGGACTAGGGAACACGCAATGAAGCTACAATGTAGTAAATTTAAAATCAAGCAGAGAAAATATTTCTTCACTCAACATGTAATTAAATTCTGGAATTTGTTGCCAGAGAATGTAGTAAAAGCAGTTAGGTTAGCGGGTTTAAAAAAAGGTTTTGATAGCTTCCTAAAAGAAGTCCATAAGCCATTATTAAAATGGACTTGGGGAAAATCCACTGCTTATTTCTAGAATACTGCCCAACAATCTTTGGCCTCACTCAGTCCACTTCAAAGATATAACAAAACAACTGACAGAGTGTATTTAAACGAGTTAACTATATAGAGAAGCTATATAGATTAACTATGTGAGGTAGAGTCTCATATCTCTGACACGGCTGTTCTCATTTCACTCTAAGGTTAATCACTTGCTCGTGTACATTATCTAATCATAGACCCGTCCCCCACCTCCTTATAACCAAATTTAGTTTCCACTGTGAACTATTTTAAATAGTGTGTATATCTTAGCCACTTTCGTTATTACTGGTTTATACACACAACACTTATCTTACGCAGGTTGGTGAGCTCTTGTACAAGAGCTCACCAACCTGCATAAGTGTTGTACAAGAGCTCACCAACCTGCATAAGATAAGTGTTGTGTGTATAAACCAATAATAACGAAAGTGGATAAGATATACACACTATTTAAAATAGTTCACAGTGGAAACTAAATTTGGTTATAAGGAGGTAGGGGACAAGTCTATGATTAGATAATGTACACGAGCAAGTGATTCACCTTAGAGTGAAATGAGAACAGCCGTGTCAGAGATATGAGACTCTACCTCACATAGTTAATCTATATAGCTTCTCTATGTAGTTAACTCGTTTAAATACACTCTGTCAATTGTTTTGTTATATTTCTAGAATAAGCAGCATAAAATATATTGTACTGTTTTGGGATCATGCCAGGTACTTCTGACTTGGATTGGCCACTGTTGGAAACAGGATACTGGGCTTGATGGACCTTCGATCTGTCCCAGTATGGCAACACTTATGTAAATAGATATGTAAATAGCAGTGGTAAATTGGCATAAACCTTGACAGTTGTACATGTACACAAGTACAATCTGTGGAGCTGCATGTACTTTATAAATAACTAGGAAAAAATGCCCGTTTCTGAGCGGAATGAAACGGGCGCTAGCAAGGGGCCCCCTCCCTTCGTCCCTCCGAGCTACTTGCCTTGTTCGCTGTGGCGTTTCCGTTTCGGCCTTCGAGTGTCATAGCTCCGCCCGCGACGTCATGACGTTTTGACGCGAGGGCGGTGCAGACACTCTAGGGCACACCGGATATCTCGGGCGCCTCAACTTCCGTGGAGGCTTCAGAACGTTGGGGTTGCCTTTTATATACAGAGATGAGGGTACTTTATGACTCCACTTACACTGCACCCAAGAACACAACTACAGGTATATCGCATAAAAGTACATGCTGTATGTTACCATGTTTACTTTTACACATGTAACCCACAGGGTAATTCTATAAAAGCCCTTTGTGTGAAAAAAAAAAGTTTATAAAATTAACAACTATAAGTCTTCTCTATACCGGTTTCTTCATTTTCCCCCCAAAAACAATACAATAGAAACATGGGTAGATCAAGACATATAGGGCTTGATTCAGTAAATGGCACTCAAACATTGACGATGAAAAGTATTAAGGGGTGCTCTGGGATGGGTGCCCTTTATAGAATATCATGTACTGCTGAAACCTGCGCCCAACTTTAGATGCGAGCATTTACACCAACTGAAACCAGGTGTAAATCCCAGCGCACAAGTTGGGCGCGGATCCCTTGAATTGTATTACAATGGACACATTTTAAGGAAATGCCCTTGACCCATCTATGTCCCTCCCATTGTTACGCCCCTTTTCAGATCCAAGCAGAAACACATAGGCTATATTCTATAACAGGGCATACAAGTGTACTTCCATGTGGATCTGCCATTTTGGGACTGTTTCGGCACCTTGCTTCTGTTATAATGCTTTTCTGTGCAAAAAAATCAACGCAGAAATAGTGCATAACGCTTGCTTTAATATATAGAATTCTCCAGATAAGGGGAAGTCTACAAAGCACACTAGAAATTAGGTGCTAGAAATTTGCATGCTAAGCCAATATTCTATAACAGCATATTTGTATGCATAAGCTTTTATATAATACTAGTGTAATTCAGCAATCACACACCTACAGGCGTGAGCACTTACGCCTGCTCTAGTTGACGACGTCAGAAGGAGGCGGGGCCTGGGCCAGGGAAGAAGAGACGTCATGGAGACTCTACAACCAACACAACAGATCTTCCTGCCCGTGCAGCGCTTCAGAAAAAGGTGAGAGGCGCTGCTCGGGTCGTTAATAGGGAGGGGGGTCTCGGTGGAGGGGGGGAGCGGCGTAGTCGACCTCAGGGGGGGCAGCGGGGGCGGGGCACGGGGCGAAAGAATGACGGGAGGCGGAGTTAGCTCTGCAGAACACAAGAACAGGAAGGGAGGGGGACCGGGGCAGCTAGCATTTTGCTTTTTCGGGGGGGGGGGGGGAGCGGCGGAAAGTGGGGAGCAGCGGGGGGGGCAAGGCCGTCCATACAGGACGCTCCTGATGAGCGCCCTTGCCCCCTCCTGATCCTTTGTTTTTGGATTTTGCTGACCGGGTAGCCACGTGTATGTGTTGTGGCTTTTTTTTTTGTTTGTTTTTACGTTTGCAGCATGCGCAGAGCAGCCAGCAAAACGCTTGGCTGCTCTGCGCATGATTTAGGGGCCGATTACCGATGTGTATTGTGATTCTTTGATACATTGTACGTTTGAATACCGATCTGAGCATGTGTGACTTTTTTTTTTGGTGCATTCTTCGTTTTTTAAAAATCGTTAGGGACTTTAACGATTTTGATTTTTTTACGTTTGGTTGCTGCATCTGCCTCTTTGACTCTGGTGCTTTGTGGTAAGCTTGTTTATCATTCTGTTCCAGGTTGTTTGTTTTGTTTCCCTTGGAGCTACCCTTTGTGCTGTGTTTGTATTTTGTCCTGTCTGTAGCAGATTCAGGACCTTTTGTTTCTTTCAGTGGGATTGTTTGTTTGTTCTTCTCTGTGTTTAGGTTACCCTTGTCCACAGTGTTCCTGCCTCTTGCAGCTGTGTGTTCACAGCTTGGTTAACCCTTTGTCTGCAGTATTTTGCCTGCCTCTGGCAGCCGAGTGTTTGGAGCAGTCTTTCCCTTGTGACTGTTTTAATTCTTTTTTTTTTTTTTTTTTTTTTTTTGCTATCACTACCCTCGCTATCACTGTGTGCTGCCCTTTCTGAGCGGGGTGCGTCCCAGGCCTGGCTCTATATTTTTTGCTGGCTTTTCCTTCTCCTGTCTGTTGGGGGTCTCTACTCTCTGTATCCATATTTCTCAGTCCCTCATTGTCTTTGTGTGCTGTGAGGCACAGCCTGATGTGTTTCCTGTAGTTACCTCTCTTAGTTCATTTTTCCCTTGTCTCCTTAGAGAGCACTTAATGTGTTGGTGCTGTAGTCCCCGTGGGGACCCCTCATTTTTTCTTTCTCCCTTCCCTGGGTTTGAGTCGGTTCCGGTTAGGCCATGAGGCCCGTATGACTGTATTCTGAGCAAGTGGGTTCCCGTTAGGCCGTGAGGCCCACCTGAATGCCATATCTTCCCCTTTCTGGTAGTGCAAGTTGGTCACGTCTGTGTGCAGGATTTGGTAGCTGGGGTGGCGTATAGTACCTGTTCGGTCCATCCTAGGCCTTGGCCTAAAAACTATATTAGGCCTCGGCCTAGGCTCAAGGGCTCACGTCCAGCCTGACAATCATATATCTCATACAACTAAATATCATCCTGGCAGTTCTTTTTTTTATAAGAGTTGAAACTTCTTTAACTTGCTAAAAATTCCAGAGTAATTTAGATTGTAAGCTCTATTGAGCAGGGACTGTCTTTTCATGTTAATTTGTACAGCGCTGCGTAAGTCTAGTAGCGCTATAGAAATGTTTAATAGTAGTAGTAGTAGTAAAACAAACTACAACAGTCCAGCTGAGAAACTATCAACAGCTGGACTAACAGAGCAAAATGATCTTCATGAAAACATGATTGTTCTGTCCCTATTTACATGCAGGCAGGTAATAGGGTTGTGTAATTGTACTATAAGTCCCTGTAGTCTTGTAGTTCCCTGTAATAGGCTCTTCCAGAGCACATGCCCAGTGTCTTATAGAACTCTTTCTATTGGCTTGCCTTGTTCTCTAAGAATGCTGGGCAAATAGCCCCCATCCACCCACCTTCTCTCTCCATTGAGTCTAAAGTTAGACTGTAGGAGCAATTCTTAGCAAAATTCACAGGCAGAAAGTATGTAAACCCTACAACTGCTGCCTCAGACTTCTAGGAGCCAGTTTCCTATATACAAAGAGTCAAAGCTGCATACATAATAAAACAGGTACTGTGTGATAACAGATGAAGGAGCTACTGCAGCTCTCCACCTTTGCTTTACACAGCAAAAGTAACAATTCTAGAACAGAACCAAGACTCAAACTGACTACAAAAGGTGCCCTAAGAAAGAAAAAGAGAGAAGGAAAAGGTTTATTCCTGTCAGTGTTGTAAAGCCATGGCCCAGGCAAAAGATAGTAAGAAAAGTGAGGACACCTAAATGATTGAACAAAATATCCATGCTGAACCAAATAGCATTGTAAATGCAGAATATGTCAGTCTTGAAGGTGAGAAAGTTCCTGAAAAGTTCAAAAGAACACTTGAGCTTACAGAAAAGGCCAGAGAAAATTATGAAGCAAAAGTTTACAGGTACCTCCTTCTCCTGGAAAGACAAAGTAAGGCAGGAGATACGTATGGTTTCAAAAAAAGGCAAATCTGATAGCCTCCATATAGAGCAATTACAGTCAATCTATAAGCAGTATGAGGAAAAGTCAAAAGAATATTGCCAAGGACAGGTACAGAAGATAGTTTGGCCCAAAGAGAGGGAAACAGCAAACTACAGATCTCACATGCCAGGCCATGGAGATAGAGGCAATTAAAGACACTGAAGCTCACACAGATCCAGCAGGGGAGAATGAGTCCCAATACTCTGGGCAGGTCTAACTGCTAACCTTCATCTGCATAAAAATTCCTGAAAAGAAGCAGGATTTAGAATTACAATTATAAGTTTTGACTCATTTGCACCCATGCACATAAATGTAGGTTCCTGACTTTAGTCATGCTTAAAAATGTGAATCAAATGCCCAAGTATCATTTCTCTCCACCAAACACAGAGGAACAGCAGGATATTTATCTCAATTTCACTGACATAACCAAGGAAATATCTATAGTAAATTAGGGCTCAATATTCAGAAAATGATGTGCTCTTAAATTAGCATTCTCATGTGTCCTTTTACGAAGAAGCACTAGTGGCTGTCCATGTGCTATGTGAATGGGCTGGGTCAGTGCTAGCGTTGCTTAGTAAACCAGAGTGTAAATGTGTACCCTATTTTCAGCCAAACTTAGGAGCCTAAGGGACCCTTTTACTAAAGGGTTGCCGCTTGCAAACCTGGAGCTACCACCAGCCCAACATGGGCGCCGATGACAGTTCCATTTCCGGCGCTAGCGGAAATCATGGAAAAATATTTCAGCAGGGGGTTACTCGGTGGTAATCGGACAGCACCGTGGATTGCATGGTTACTTCCAGGTTAGCACGGGAGCCCTTACTGCCACCTCAATGGGTGGTGGTAAGTATTCCCTCCAAAATGGCCATGCAGCAAATGCAAACTTACAATATGGCCATTTCTTTTTTGGGGCTTTTTACTAAGCTGCGGAAAAAGGAGCCCTGACACACAGCAAAAAAGGCCACGGCCGCTAGCACAGGGCCCCTCTTACCACAGCTTAGTAAAAGGGTCCCTTGCTTTTCAGCTGAAAATTCATCCTAATTTAGCACGTTAAAAGTTATATTCATAAACTTTGGCCTGCCATTTATTTTCTTAGATTATGAGCCTAATTTATGAGGCTAGTACTGAAAATCAGTGCTAAGCTCCTAACCTCTTTTCCCCGCCCTAAAGTTGCCCCTTTAGCCACCCACTTTTTGTGCTCCTAAATTTAAGAGTTTAGTGAAATTTTGAGTAAAAATGTATACACTCAGCCCTAGTAAATTTTTCAAAGGCACCAATTTAGGAGCACATCCCTCAAATTTATAAACATAAGTCCTTTGAATATTGAGCCCTTACCCCCTCCCCCACCCTTTCACAAAGCTGAACTTGCAGGTGTCAGTGTGGTAATGCCGACACAGCCCATTCAAAGTGAATGGGCTGTGTCGGTATTATCACGCGGCTTTGTAAAAGGGCAGTTAGTATTTATGGGGTTTTTTTTTGTTTGTTTTACACAAAAGTTAAGAAAACATTATAGAAATTAAAATGAACTAAGGGGAAACATAATTAAGATGTTTCCTAAAAAAAAAAAGGGGGGGGGGAGGAATGAATTAAGGGTTAGGCATACAAAACCTAAAATAATTAAATCAGTTACCTCTTTATCAAGATATGACAACACAGATTCTGTTTCGTTGAGAAGAGCCACACTGCATTTACCCCTATAAAAGAATTAAAAAATGCTTATACTGGTATTCTGTCTACATCTTAAGTTAGCAATTTACAAAAACATGTTATGATGGTGATTTTTCCAGCCATCTTCACAGGCAACCTGTGTTTTACTCACAGAAGGGATCTGCTACAAAACTGCCTACCTGATATGTGGGTTAACTTATGCATCCACAGCCTGTATACATGAAAGGTTTGCTTATCCTTTGACGAGACTTTGTTGAGAGTGGGGCTGGGAGGGGTTTGTACTTGAATTTTAAAAGTATGCATGTCCAAGTGTAAGGATGCAATTTCATCCAGAAAACCTGTGCATCTCAAACAGCAGATATAAATATATAAATCCTTTATACAATGCTTTAACATTATCATGTTACCCAAAATCCTTCCATAATACTAAATGTATATTCTATTATATATTTCCAATATTCATGATGTATTGTAAGCCACATTGAGCCTGCAAAGAGGTGGGGAAATGTGGGATACAAATGCAATAAATAAATAAAAATATAATTGCAAAGGTTTTTGGGATAATTTTCAAACTAGAATACATGACTGCTGTAGATTAAGAGACATGAACACTGTTGATTTGAGGTTATTTTTGTCCTGAAAGTATCCATGTCCTCAAAAGTACGATACGAAGGGTGCAAAATCTGCATATTTAATCTTCAGTTTTTAAAGAAATGTAACATTACTTCAAACCTATGTCTAAGGTACTGCTTTACAACACTGTCAAAAACATGAATGCATTTACATTTGTCCCCAAACCTCTCTGTTCCATTAGCATTAGAAGAGAAACTGTACATGTACAAGAAAATCTCATATATAAACCATACTTCCATAAATCCAGTATCATGAGTACCTGTGCTTCCAGTATTTAGAAGGAGAAATTAGATCTTACCTGCTAATTTGCTTTCCTTTAGTCCCTCCGGACCGGACCAGGATTGGACTGATGGGTTGTGCTCGCCTACCAGCAGGTGGAGACTGAGAAAAAACTCTGACTCTAGAGAGCCAATAGGAGCCCTGGCCATGTGACCTTAGCCTCAGTATTTGAATAACAAAGCAGGAAAGAAAGAAAGAAAGAAAGAAAGACCTTCTGTGCCGTATGGAATCCTAGCAGCCACAAAGCACTCGGCAATGCCAAGTATCAGAGCTCACCAGCAACTCTCACCAGAGAAGTGGTATGGCCCGATATGTATTACAGCTCACCAGCAACTCTCACCAGAGAAGTGGTATGGCTCACTTGTACTATAGCTCACCAGCAACTCTCACCAGAGAAGCGATATGGCTCACTTGTACTATAGCTCACCAGCAACTCTCACCAGAGAAGCGATATGGCTCACATGTAATATAGCTCACCAGCAACTCTCCCCAGAGAAGTGGTATGGCTCACGTATAATATAGCTCACCCGCAACTCTCACCAGAGAAGTGGTATGGCTCACTTGTCTTATAGCTCACCAGCAACTCTCACCAGAGAAGTGGTATGGCCCACTTAAGATTTTATATATATTCCATCAACTGAGCTTACCAGCAACTCTCACCAGAAAAGTGGTAAATCATATTTAAGGTTTTATAGATAGATTCCAGCAATTGAGCTCACCAGCAACCACCAGAGAAGTGATATAGACCACGTAAAGTTCTGTATATATATAGTATTGTTCCACGAATCGTAAAGGAATGAATACACTTCCTACTGAATACACTTCCTACTTAATAAAAGAAGCTAAAGAGTAGAGAGAACATGGGAGGGGCCTGGTCCGGTCCGGAGGGACTAAAGGAAAGCAAATTAGCAGGTAAGATCTAATTTCTCCTTCCTTAGCGTCCCTCCGGACCGGACCAGGATTGGACTGATGGGAAGTACCAAAGCAGTAATCTGAAGGGAGGGACCCTATGAAAACTGCAGAGAAATGTTCATGCTGCATAGGCCACCTGGCGACAACTAACATGTAGTGTGTCCCAATGAGCAAAATAAAATGAAACTAGGACTAAGTTGCCAACTTACCAATGTGCACCGAGAGCACCAAAAATCGCCATAGTAAGAATAGAGCCCGCTTCTGAAGTTGTGGAATATGTTGTAATACGCTGTGGAACTGCCCTCTCAGCGAGAAGAGAAATAGACATTCTCATTTCCTTGATCCTTCGCGATATAGCGGGTTAGAAACAATGAAAAACTTTTACGCCTACTGGCTAGAAGGACAAAACCAATAAGAAAAAACCGATTGGGAAAGGTGAAAATTTTAAACTACAGCAGACCGAAAAGAAGTTACCAGCCGTAGAAGTATTCCACACATAGATCTACTTGCTGCAATGGTTACTAGGAAACACTGCTTGAAGAGGAAAACTTTATAGAAAAAGTTATGGCTACTAGAAAACAGAACTTTAAGAGTCTGTTCACCTAGTTCACCTAGCTGGTGGACGAAGCGGGGGGGTACAGGTGCAGGACTCCTTTAAGAAACCGCTTTGACAGTGGATGCTGCATAAGCGTGCGGTTGTCAACAGTATCATGCATCACTGATAGAGCTGCCAAATGAACTCTAATGGATGAGTAAGACAGACAAGATTTCGCAAGATGCAGAAGACATTCCAAAACATGCAAAATGGATATTGTTTGTGGAATGAAGTGGCGAGAGGAGCACCACAGAGTGAACTGTCGCCACTTTGATTCATAGGACTTTAATGTAGATTTCTGTCTGGAAGCAATTAAAACTTGAAGTACTTCCAAACTTGAAGTACTTCCTGCGAAGATATCAAAGATGTTGCGGACCCAGTAACCACGCCATAAGTTTGAGTGACTGGGGGTCCGGATCTAGAAGGGTGCCTTGGTTCTGCGTAAACACCTAGTGAGATGACGGAAGAAACGCATAAAGAAGGTTGAAAAACCCCTGCTGGACGTTGGCATCTGTCCCTGTCTCCGTCAAGACTGTTGCTGAACGGAAGAAGCAAGAAATGTTCGTGAGCCTGAAGGCAAAAAGAGATAGCCCTGAAGTGTCGCAGTGAGGAAGTAAGGCTGAAAAAATGAGAGTCCATTCACCTAAATGCAGGGTGACACAACTAAGAAAAAATGAGTACAAACTCAAGAGTATACTCTTAACTCCTCCTTGGCGGATGACATAACCCATTGCCATGGCAAGGACCAACATAGCTCTCTCCGCCTTGTTTGTCAGTAGGAAAAACAAAATTCACCCGAAGGTAAAACGAATTGCTGAGGTCCCCCAGAAAAAAATATATACAAACAAGCTTCTGCCAAAAAGTGTACTGCACGAAGCATCCCAATGACAGAACTAAGGTTCTTGAGATAACTAGATGACACTTAAATAGCGCGATTGATGACCCTGAGATTCGCAATAGGATGAAGGAAAATTCCTTCTTGGGCATTAGAAAGTAAAATTGCATTCTGCAGAATAGAGCGAGGAAATGGCCGAAGGCCCAAGGTCACCAAGAAAAATATAAACTGGGATGTTTGCAGAGGAGACAAAGGACTGTGCGCCAACCTGACTAAACAAAGAGAAAATCAGAGATATCTGATGAGAGATCAAATGAGAGATCAAATGAGAGGCCTGGCTACAATCACCACCCAACCTAGAGACTGTAAGAAATGCAACACCCGGTGCGTGACCTGAGAACTCTGCTGATAAGACTTTCTCCAATTAGGCAGTCGTCTAGGTAAGAATGAAATGACCCGAAGAGCGCAATGAACATCCTCTTAGATCTATAAAAGAACGGAAGAGAGAGTACTGCTGAAAATGACCGGTTAATGCATAAGCAAAAAACTAGCCATTCTCTGGATCCTGAGGAGAAGAGGAAGGGTGACCAAGGACACCAGTTAAATAGGGCTACAAACTCCAACCCTATCTCTATGGCGTTCCATAGTTGGGTAAGTTCTGAATATAGAAAGTTCTGAATATAGGAGTCCACCAGCTATGGTAGTACGCTCCGGACAGAAAAAAATTGTCCCAGTATGAACGTCTGATTCACCGGCCTGTAATTTCTTGGATCTCCCTAATCCCCATACCACTAATCCACGTACCACGGTCATGCGTCCTCCCTCACTGAGATGTAGATTGTAAACTCCTTTGAGCAGGGAACGTCCTTCTTTGTTAATTTGTACAGCGCTGCGTAACCCTAGTAGCGCTCTAGAAATGTTAAGTAGTAGTAGTAGTAGTACCAGACTCACACCCAATAGATATGAATGTTGAGCTTGTTTCAGGTTAAAACACCGAACCTAGGCCCATGGTCCCCAGTGTTCCTAGTGGTGAACAGCCATGGCAAATATTGTATGCGTTAGTTTGCAGAATTACTGCAAAGCCTTGCTTTTGGAGCAGAGATTTCTGTTCGATACTCTCGTGAGAGGTTTTTTTTTGTTTTGTTTTTTTTTTTAACTTTAATGCTGTTCTGGCTGTAGAAAGGTGGACATTTGAGCTTCCCCAGAATGGCAAAACTTACAGTATGTACCTATGCCCATTAGATATGAATGCTGGACTTGATGGACTTTAGGCCTTACCCAGCATAACCATACTTATGTACCTATGGCATAAATACACAGGAAGTGAGTGAATCCCCTTCCAATTGAAAGAACACTCTGGAGTGAAGGCGCATAGAATGAAAATGAAAAAGGACAAACTTGGAAATTACCTGTAACGAAAAAAATGAAGTTGTGCCACAGCCACTTGGTGAAGGCAGTGTAGACAAGACTGTATCTGAATTCAAGAAAGCTTGATATAACATCAGGTCTCTAAGGAAGAGGAAGAGACAGCAGATGGTATGTATAGGCATACTGGACCAAACCAGGATGTTTATAATCTGCCAATGCTGAACTGATAGAGTAGAGACAAACACGAGTAGATGGTTTGAGGACCGTCCACTATCTTTAAGTGAAAGGATGACTTTATTCTCTAAGTGACCATATGTCCTGTAAAAACCAGAAGAAAGCTAAAATGAAATATGAGAGGCTTCAAGGCAGTTGGAAAAGAAGGGAAGACATGAATAAAGCATGCCTGCTAAGGCAGCTGAGTGATTGGGAGCTTGGTAGACAGGACTGTCCCTCAGAGAATATGAAAGAGCTGATATATCCCCCCATGGCATCTGAACAATATACTGTATGCCTCTAGAGAAGGCTTCTTAAAGTCGGAAAAAGAAAACACTGTATAACACTACAGCCATTGAGAGTGATTGTCTGTTAAGTTCTTAAAACACTATATAACATCATAGGTATGGAGTAAAATGCTTGAAAGGAACTAAGATATTATGGTCAGAATTGCAAAGTATCAATCAATTGACTCTTAGACAATGTAGTCCTATTCACCAGGGAATGAGAAAGACAGAAATTTACTCTATGCCTATAGAGAAAGTTTCTAAAGTTCTTAAAACACTGTATAATACTACAGCTATTGAGGAAAATGCTTGAAATGAATTATGATATTATGATAAGATGTAGATTTTCCACCAGGCAATGAAAAATGACTGAGCACCAGAAAAAACTAGTGTTAACAGCCCCGTGATACATAGAAATTTAAAAGAAGAAAAGCTTGTTATATATCCATATATGAAAGGAGCCCCTTTTCAACCAAATATTGCCTGCTGATGTGAAGAGCATTTTAGAATACGCCGTTCAGCACATACAAAAGTGTACACATCTTGGAGCCGAACTGCTCTATGAACTGCAGCCTTACCTTCAGCAGAGAGATCCCTGACTGATAAGATGGAGGGAGAAACAAAATGGCCGCCGTTCGCGCCACTGGCCCTGTGGCGATCGTCGACAGCGCGCCCGACACCTCCAAACAAGCGGAGCCCAGTGGAACGGCGAAGAAACAACGGCCGGCGAAAAAGGCCCCGAAAAAACCGGAGGCAGCACCGGACCCGAAGAAACCTTGAAGGGAGAGCAAAATTTACACGTTCCGGCTGCGTGAACTGCGCGACGCTGACCGACAGCAGCTGTTTGAACTTTTAAGCCATATCGGAAAAAACAGGTGGCCGCGCTTACGCGGTTCGCACCTTTCTTTTTTTTTTTTTTCATTTGTTTAAACTGCCGCCGCCAAAACGCAAGAAAATGGAGGAAATTAAATCTGACGAGAAAAATCGCTGTTTAAAGTCACAGACACTGAATTATTTTCTTCTGTTTTTTTTTTTTTTTTATAACCCCTCAATCATAATAAAACACTGGAGCTGCCTGCTCGTTAGAAGTCTGGGGAAAGAAAGGCTGCTTCTTTGAATTTCCTTTTATTTGATTTAATTCTTTTAAAGCAGCTGCCTGTTAAAAGTGGCTGCCTCTCCCAAAGACGGTACACCTTTCCAGAGAAAGGGACGGCCCTTCCCTGCTAAGCCAGGGAGATGGGGAGGAAGGGGGGTGGACTCGAGACACCCGAGTTTAACACCCCCGAGGCTGTCAAAGAAAGAAGAGAAAGGAAACCCTGTCAAGCCTCTAAATAAGATTCCAGGCACAGAAGAATTATCAGAAATATCTGTAATATCTAAAGAGAAAAGGAGAGAGACTAATGGGCTCACTTCCTACCTGCTGGGAGACTGAGAAAATACTGAGGCTAAGGTCACATGGCCAGGGCTCCTATTGGCTCTCTAGAGTCAGAGTTTTTTCTCAGTCTCCACCTGCTGGTAGGCGAGCACAACCCATCAGTCCAATCCTGGTCCGGTCCGGAGGGACGCTAAGGAACAGTTAATACAAGCACCATAGTTTTTCTGCTGTTTTGATATAAATAATTCAAAGTCCTCTAGAAATTCAACCACCTTTCATAAATAAAAACACTAATAAATGATAGCAAGTTATAATTTTACCTTGTAAATGAACAAAAACCATAAAAAAGTAAAAGCTAGTTAAAAATATGAGATCTATGCTCACAAAACTCTCTTATAACCTGTCAAATCTAAGCTAAAAGCCAACCTTTTTGATGCTGCTTTTAACTCCTAACCCTTATTCACTTGTTCAGAACCCTTATTTTATCATCCTCACTTTAATATTCCCTTATCTCTTGTTTGTCCTGTTTGTCTGTCCTAATTAGATTGTAAGCTCTGTCGAACAGGGACTGTCTCTTCATGTTCAAGTGTACACCACTGCGTACGTCTAGTAGCGCTTTAGAAATGATAAGTAGTAGTAGTCTTATCAAAAATAAGATTTTAACTATACTGATTAGAAAGATTTTAACTATAATGATTAGAACGATTTTAACTATAATAATTAGAACTCAGTGAACTGAAGAGTAAAGGGGAAAAATTCCAAAATGCTATAGAGTTACAACACATGTCAATAAGAAATAGTGTTTCTCCTTGCAGCAATACTCTTAACATCTGAAAACACCAGCATGAAAACTGTATTTATATATCCCTAGCATAATCTAGATACAACTAGCAGTGCAATAACATGTCTAAACTTGCCAAAAATACTTTTATCAATATTATCATCATAGTGGAGGAAGTGGCGTCATCCAGCTGAATGGCTGCTTAGTCCTCGAGCTCCCACCTCAGCAGCTTTTAAACAGCTACAAATTCAATAAGCCTTTGTAGTTAGCATTTGGTGTTGGCTAAATACCCCCGAGCTATCTGGAGATCAGCTGTTCGGTGACTGGACAAAAGAAACCGCACCCGGACCTCCAGATTTATGATTATAGTTTGGGAAACAATGTGGGCTCTGAGCGACAGCAAATGGCAGCCGTATTAACATAGGAGTTCATTCAAGCCGACCCGGATGGAGAGATTGGTTCAGAGACAGGCTCTCACCAGGCTCTTGCCTCTAAACAGGAGCTTTCAACCTGGATGTCCGAGCTAAAAGCTGCAATCTTCTTTTTTTTTTTTCTTTATTGAATTTTTCAATTTTACAAGATAAACTTATAAATGGAAATAAAGCAGTAAAATTTTTATAGGTTACTATTACCATGAAACAATCAATATTATCTCAAACTAATAAGTATTTCAATATACCTAACAAATATTGACTATGAAACATAGTCTACTTTCTTAGACCACAACAGTCAGAAAGGGGGAGGGGGAGTAAAGCAATTAAGGAGATAAAACAAGAAACTCAGAAAGTAAATAGCCTGGCTCGTATTCCCCCATCAAATTTCCATATCCTTAATATCTTCTACACATTTACTTGGACAGCTTTTTAGCATCTATAAACTTTTTTAACTGGTCTGGTTCAAAAAAAGCGAATGCTACATACCTGTAGAAGGTATTCTCCGAGGACAGCAGGCTGATTGTTCTCACTGATGGGTGACGTCCACGGCAGCCCCTCCAATCGGAAACTTCACTAGCAAAGTCCTTTGCTAGCCCTCGCGCGCCCGCGCGCACCGCGCATGCGCGGCCGTCTTCCCGCCCGAAACCGGCTCGAGCCGGCCAGTCCAGTATGTAGCAAGACAATACACTTCAAGGGAAGACACAACTCCAAAGGGGAGGCGGGCGGGTTTGTGAGAACAATCAGCCTGCTGTCCTCGGAGAATACCTTCTACAGGTATGTAGCATTCGCTTTCTCCGAGGACAAGCAGGCTGCTTGTTCTCACTGATGGGGTATCCCTAGCCCCCAGGCTCACTCAAAACAACAACATTGGTCAATTGGGCCTCGCAACGGCGAGGACATAACTGAGATTGACCTAAAAAATTTACCAACTAACTGAGAGTGTAGCCTGGAACAGAACAAACAGGGCCCTCGGGGGGTGGAGTTGGATCCTAAAGCCCAAACAGGTTCTGAAGAACTGACTGCCCGAACCGACTGTCACGTCGGGTATCCTGCTGCAGACAGTAATGAGATGTGAATGTGTGGACAGATGACCACGTCGCAGCTTTGCAAATTTCCTCCATGGTGGCTGACTTCAAGTGGGCTACCGACGCTGCCATGGCTCTAACATTATGAGCCGTGACATGACCCTCAAGAGCCAGCCCAGCCTGGGCGTAAGTGAAGGAAATGCAATCTGCTAGCCAATTGGATATGGTGCGTTTCCCTACAGCCACTCCCCTCTTGTTGGGATCAAAAGAAACAAACAATTGGGCGGACTGTCTGTGGGGCTGTGTCCGCTCCAGATAGAAGGCCAATGCTCTCTTGCAGTCCAATGTGTGCAGCTGACGTTCAGCAGGGCAGGAATGAGGACGGGGAAAGAATGTTGGCAAGACAATTGACTGGTTCAGATGGAACTCCGACACAACCTTTGGCAGAAACTTAGGGTGAGTGCGGAGGACTACTCTGTTGTGATGAAATTTGGTGTAAGGGGCCTGGGCTACCAGGGCCTGAAGCTCACTGACTCTACGAGCCGAGGTAACTGCCACCAAGAAAATGACCTTCCAGGTCAAGTACTTCGGATGGCAGGAATTCAGTGGCTCGAAAGGAGGTTTCATCAGCTGGGTGAGAACGACATTGAGATCCCATGACACTGTAGGAGGCTTGACAGGGGGCTTTGACAAAAGCAAACCTCTCATGAAGCGAACAACTAAAGGCTGTCCTGAGATCGGCTTACCTTCCACTTGGTAATGGTATGCACTGATTGCACTAAGGTGAACCCTTACGGAGTTGGTCTTCAGACCAGACTCAGACAAGTGGAGAAGGTATTCAAGCAGGGTCTGTGTAGGACAAGAGCGAGGATCTAGGGCCTTGCTGTCACACCAGACGGCAAACCTCCTCCAATGAAAGAAGTAACTTCTCTTAGTGGAGTCTTTCCTGGAAGCAAGCAAGATGCGGGAGACACCCTCTGGCAGACCCAAAGAGGCAAAGTCTACGCCCTCAACATCCAGGCCGTGAGAGCCAGGGACTGGAGGTTGGGATGCAGCAGAGCCCCTTCGTCCTGCGTGATGAGGGTCGGAAAACACTCCAATCTCCACGGTTCTTCGGAGGATAACTCCAGAAGAAGAGGGAACCAGATCTGACGCGGCCAAAAGGGAGCAATCAGAATCATGGTGCCTCGGTCTTGCTTGAGTTTCAACAAAGTCTTCCCCACCAGAGGAATGGGAGGATAAGCATACAGCAGACCTTCCCCCCAATCCAGGAGGAAGGCATCCGACGCCAGTCTGCCGTGGGCCTGAAGCCTGGAACAGAACTGAGGGACCTTGTGGTTCACTTGAGATGCGAAGAGATCTACCAGGGGGGTGCCCCACGCCCGGAAGATCTGTCGCACCACACGGGAATTGAGCGACCACTCGTGAGGTTGCATAATCCTGCTCAACCTGTCGGCCAGACTGTTGTTTACGCCTGCCAGATATGTGGCTTGGAGCACCATGCCTTGACGGCGAGCCCAGAGCCACATGCTGACGGCTTCCTGACACAGGGGGCGAGATCCGGTGCCCCCTGCTTGTTGACATAGTACATGGCAACCTGATTGTCTGTCTGAATTTGGATAATTTGGTGGGACAGCCGATCTCTGAAAGCCTTCAGAGCGTTCCAGATCGCTCGCAACTCCAGAAGATTGATCTGTAGATCGCTTTCTTGGAGGGACCACCTTCCTTGGGTGTGAAGCCCATCGACATGAGCTCCCCATCCCAGGAGAGACGCATCCGTGGTCAGCACTTTTTGAGGCTGAGGAATTTGGAAGGGACGTCCCAGAGTCAAATTGGAGCAAATCGTCCACCAATACAGGGATTCGAGAAAGCTCGTGGACAGGTGGATCACGTCCTCTAGACCCCCGGCGGCCTGATACCACTGGGAGGCTAGGGTCCATTGAGCAGATCTCATGTGAAGGCGGGCCATGGGAGTCACATGAACTGTGGAGGCCATGTGGCCCAGCAATCTCAACATCTGCCGAGCTGTGATCTGCTGGGACGCTCGCACCCGCGAGACGAGGGACAACAAGTTGTTGGCCCTCGCCTCTGGGAGATAGGCGCGAGCCGTCCGAGAATCCAGCAGGGCTCCGATGAATTCGAGTTTCTGCACTGGGAGAAGATGGGACTTTGGGTAATTTATCACAAACCCCAGTAGCTCCAGGAGGCGAATAGTCATCTGCATGGACTGCAGGGCTCCTGCCTCGGATGTGTTCTTCACCAGCCAATCGTCGAGATATGGGAACACGTGCACCCCCAGCCTGCGAAGCGCCGCTGCTACCACAGCTAGGCACTTTGTGAACACCCTGGGCGCAGAGGCGAGCCCAAAGGGTAGCACACAGTACTGGAAGTGGCGTGCGCCCAGCTGAAATCGCAGATACTGTCTGTGAGCTGGCAGTATCGGGATGTGTGTGTAGGCATCCTTCAAGTCCAGAGAGCATAGCCAATCGTTTTGCTGAATCATGGGGAGAAGGGTGCCCAGGGAAAGCATCCTGAACTTTTCTTTTACGAGATATTTGTTCAGGGCCCTTAGGTCTAGGATGGGACGCATCCCCCCTGTTTTCTTTTCCACAAGGAAGTACCTGGAATAGAACCCCAGCCCTTCTTGCCCGGATGGCACGGGCTCGACCGCATTGGCGCTGAGAAGGGCGGAGAGTTCCTCTGCAAGTACCTGCTTGTGCTGGAAGCTGTAGGACTGAGCTCCCGGTGGACAATTTGGAGGTTGAGAGGCCAAATTGAGGGTGTATCCTTGCCGGACTATTTGGAGAACCCACTGATCGGAGGTTATAAGAGGCCACCTTTGGTGAAAAGCTTTCAACCTCCCTCCGACAGGCAGGTCGCCCGGCACTGACACTTGGATGTCGGCTATGCTCTGCTGGAGCCAGTCAAAAGCTCGCCCCTTGCTTTTGCTGGGGAGCCGCGGGGCCTTGCTGATTCGCACGCTGCTGACGAGAGCGAGCGCGCTGGGGCTTAGCCTGGGCCGCAGGCTGTCGGGAAGGAGGATTGTACCTACGCTTGCCAGAAGTATAGGGAACAGTCTTCCTTCCCCCGAAAAATCGTCTACCTGTAGAGGTAGAAGCTGAAGGCTGCCGGCGGGCGAACTTGTCGAATGCGGTGTCCCGCTGGTGGAGAGACTCTACCACCTGCTCGACTTTTTCGCCAAAAATGTTATCCGCACGGCAAGGCAAGTCCGTAATCCGCTGCTGGACTCTATTCTCCAGGTCGGCGGCACGCAGCCATGAGAGCCTGCGCATCACCACACCTTGAGCAGCGGCCCTGGACGCAACATCAAAAGTGTCATAAACTCCTCTGGCCAGGAATTTTCTGCACGCCTTCAGCTGCCTGACCACCTCCTGAAAAGGCTTGGCTTGCTCAGGGGGAAGAGCATCAACCAAGCCCGCCAACTGCCGCACATTATTCCGCATGTGTATGCTCGTGTAGAGCTGGTAAGACTGGATCTTGGACACGAGCATAGAGGAATGGTAGGCCTTCCTCCCAAAGGAGTCTAAGGTTCTAGCGTCCTTGCCCGGGGGCGCCGAAGCATGTTCCCTAGAACTCTTAGCCTTCTTTAGGGCCAAATCCACAACTCCAGAGTCATGAGGCAACTGAGTGCGCATCAGCTCTGGGTCCCCATGGATCCGGTACTGGGACTCGATCTTCTTGGGAATGTGGGGATTAGTTAATGGTTTGGTCCAGTTCGCAAGCAATGTCTTCTTCAGGACATGGTGCAAGGGAACAGTGGACGCTTCCTTAGGTGGAGAAGGATAGTCCAGGAGCTCAAACATTTCAGCCCTGGGCTCGTCCTCCACAACCACCGGGAAGGGGATGGCCGTAGACATCTCCCGGACAAAGGAGGCAAAAGACAGACTCTCGGGAGGAGAAAGCTGTCTCTCAGGAGAGGGAGTGGGATCAGACGGAAGACCCCCAGACTCCTCGTCAGAGAAATATCTGGGATCTTCCTCTTCCTCCCACGAGGCCTCACCCTCGGTGTCAGACACAAGTTCACGGACCTGTGTCTGCAACCTCGCCCTGCTCGACTCCGTGGAACCCTGTCCACGATGGGGGCGTCGAGAGGTAGACTCCCTCGCCCGCATCGGCGAAGCTCCCTCCGCCGACGTAGTCGGGGAGCCTTCCTGGGAGGTGGCCGCGGTCGGTACCGCACGCGGTACCGACGTCGGGGACCTCAACCTGGGCGATGGGCCAGCCGGCGCCACGCTCGACGGTACCGGTGGCGCAAGCACCGCCGGTACCGGAGGGGTAGGGCGCAACAGCTCTCCCAGAATCTCTGGGAGAACGGCCCGGAGGCTCTCGTTTAGAGCGGCTGCAGAGAAAGGCTGAGAGGTCGATGCAGGCGTCGACGTCAGTACCTGTTCCGGGCGTGGAGGCTGTTCCGGGCTGTCCAGAGCGGAGCGCATCGACACCTCCTGAACAGAGGGTGAGCGGTCCTCTCGGTGCCGATGCCTGCTGGGTGCCGAATCCCTCGGCGACCCAGAGCTCTCGGTGCCGACACGGGGAGGAGACCGGTGTCGATGCTTCTTCGATTTCTTCCGAAGCATGTCACCGGAGCTCCCCGGCACCGACGAGGAGGACGTCGAATCCACCCGTCGCTTCCTCGGGGCCGAGACTGAAGAAGGTCGATCTCGGGGGGGCTGTACCGCAGGAGCCCTCAGGGTAGGCGGAGACCCACCCGAGGGCTCACCGCCACCAGCAGGGGAATGGACAGCCCTCACCTGCACTCCACCCGATGCACCACCGTCCGACGACATCAGCAGACGAGGTCCTGGTACCACCGACGTCGATGCAGCTATCCGATGTCTCGGCGCCGATGCAGAGGCCCGATGCCTCGATGCACTCGATGCAGGGGCGGCCGAGGAAGATGGTCTGGACGCTGACGACGTCGATGCACTCGAAGATCCCGGTGCCGATGCCGACGAAGAGCCCGAGAACAACACGTTCCACTGGGCTAGTCTCGCTACCTGAGTCCGCCTTTGAAGCAGGGAACACAGACTGCAGTTCTGAGGGCGGTGCTCGGCCCCCAGACACTGAAGACACGACGAGTGTCGATCAGTGAGCGAGATAACCCGGGCGCACTGGGTGCACTTCTTGAAGCCGCTGGAAGGCTTCGATGTCATGGGCGGAAAAATCACGCCGGCGAAATCAAAAGCCGAAATGGCGAAATTCGAAGCACCAAATTTAGAGGGAGAAAAAATCTCGACCGAGGCCGAAAAAAGGCCTACCCCGACGACGAAAGAAAACTTACCGGGGCAAAAAAGCTGGAAGTACGGGGAGGATTTACACGAAACCCGGCGGGGGGTTTCCGGAGCACTTCCCGACAAGGACAAAGCTTTCCCGAAGGAAAAAAACACGTTCAAACAAATTGGACGCGCGAGGTCGACTTTCCGGGGCTCGACACGGCGAAAACACGACCGTACCGAGTGCGGACAAAAGAAGACTGGCCGGCTCGAGCCGGTTTCGGGCGGGAAGACGGCCGCGCATGCGCGGTGCGCGCGGGCGCGCGAGGGCTAGCAAAGGACTTTGCTAGTGAAGTTTCCGATTGGAGGGGCTGCCGTGGACGTCACCCATCAGTGAGAACAAGCAGCCTGCTTGTCCTCGGAGAATATATATTTATTCCCTAAATACTTGATACAGCATTTGCAGGGATAAGCCAGCAAAAAGGTAGCACCCATAGTTTTAACCTCTTCTCTGTAAGTTAGAAACGCTCTCCTGAGATCCTGAGTACTTTTTATCACGTCTGGGAAAATCCAGATTTTTTGACCATGAAAAAGTTTAGTTTTGTTCTTGAAATAAAGTCTTAATAACGCATTTAAATCTTGCTCGAAAACGAACGATATCAATAAAGTCCTTCGACTGGTTATTTCTGAAATAGATTCTTCCAGAAATGTTGATAAGTCCTGCATATTTATCTCTGGACCTTGATTATTATCACTTGGATTCGCTTTGGAGAATTTATCTGGCAAATAATAAACTCTGTTAATAGGTGGTATTGCTGATTGAGGATAAGCCAAAACTTCCATTAAATATTTTTTAAAGAAATACACTGGGGTAACTCCAATTAGAAAAGGAAAGTTCAATAAACTCAAATTTAATCTTCTGTTGTAATTCTCTAAATGTTCCAATTTTAAGGAAGTTTTCATTTAATCTTTTATCAAAGTATCTGTAACAGATTTTAACGAAGTTATTTCAGTTTTTTGGTTAAGTTGTTCAGTCTTAACAGTTTCCAAGGTTAATGTTAAAGAGTCAAACTTATTTACCAGCAATGCTGTATCCTGAGACGTTTTCATGACCGTAGTTGTTAATTGTTGGATTGCTGCCCAAATAGAGTGTAGAGTCACCGCTTGGGGAGCCTTAGGCTCTATGATCGAACCATCTGCATCCTGGGGAAGAGTTTTACCGTCTGAGGCCCTCTGGTTACCGACTTCCGGTCCCATCGAGTCCTCATCGCTCATCCGAAGGGCTGCAGGGCAAAGCGGCGGATTAAGCTCTGGCGGGGACAATGATGTCTCCGTCCCAAGTGGAAACGCCGCTCCTTCGGCTAATCCAACAGCGGGATCTCTCACGCCAGTATCCACAGGGGTGCTCGTGGCAAACTGTAGGAGCGTTCGCTGGCCCGGAGGGAGTGATTGGGCCGATGGTAAGACACCCTTCACTGCACCTTTTCGCTTTGTATGTGACGTATTAGAAAAAGGTAATATTGAAAGAGCTCAGCGTTGGCGTCCACAGAGCCTCAAGCCCAAACCGCCATCTTGACTCCTCCTCCTCACCCAAAAGCTGCAATCTTCAATGTCAAAAGAGACCTGCATGGGAATTACTTAAACGAGTTTGAGGAACATGTTATCACACATGAACAAGTCACTTCACTGGCTCCCTGTCCACTTCCGCATACAGTTCAAACTTCTCTTACTGACCTTTAAATGCATCCATTTTGCAGCCCCCCATTACCTCTCCACTCTCATCTCTCCCTACATTCCTCCCTGTGAACTCCGCTCACTGGACAAATCTCTCTTGTTGTCCCCCTTCTCCTCCACTGCTAACTCCAGACTTCGTTTCTTTTCCATCGCGGCACCTTATGCCTGGAATAGACTTCCTGAGCCTGTACGTCTAGCTCCATCTCTACCTGTTTTCAAATCTATGCTGAAAACCCACCTTTTCACCACTGCTTTTGGCTCCTAGCCACTACTCAATTGCCCTCCCCTTGTTCCTTTCTCACCCAGTACTTCCCTCACCCTTAATTGTCTTGTCTGTCTGTATATTTTTAGATTGTAAGCTCTATTGAGCAGGGACTGTCTCTCTGTGTCAGGTGTTCAGTGCTGCGTGCATCTGGTAGCGCTATACAAATGCTAACAATAATAATAATAATTTACATAAGCGCTGTGACATGTTCGATAGAAAATATGAAGACCTGCTTATAAAAGTGGAACATGGACAAAATAGAGCCCGTAGGAATAATATCCATGCGAGAGGCATTCCAGAAGGTGATAAAGGTGAGGATGTGACTAAATTGATGCAACAGATTTTCCACCTATTTTTCAAAGTAGAAAAGTTGAGACTGACTCAAAAGCATTTGAAGTTTGAGCAAGCACACCACGTCTTAGGGCCTCATCAACCAGACCGACCTCGAGATACCATTGTCTTGTTTCTCATGTTTTCCCCAGAAGGAGCAAGTACTACAAGCAGCACGCCAAGTGGGCCACATAATGTTTGAAGGGGCAAAGACTGAACTTTTCACTGATTTATCAACTATCACCCTATGGAGACGACAGGAGTTCCAAGAGGTGATGCATACAAAAGATCAGATATCACTGTAATTACTCATTTGGCCTATCCTTTGCTATGCAAAACAAGATGCGTAAAGTCACACAAGTACAGAAAGGCCAATTGCTTCTGCAAGAAGCAGCTTTATGGCTGGAGCCTGAAGGAACCTCCACATCCTCGTCAAGATCTGGCGGTGTCGAAGCAATTACAAAGTCAATCGGATTCTAATACACCCTCTACTTCTGCACTGGATTGAGACTGCTGGTAGAGACTACTCTTCTATACAGGTCACCTCTCTGCTTCATTGATTCCTGATCTTGGCTGACCAAACATAGAGGGGCATTTTCAACCGGGGACGCCCATCTCTTAGGGCGGCCATCTCAGAGGACAGCACCGCAAAGGGGCGGGGCCGACGATATTTTCGAACGAGATGGGCGCCCATCTTTCGTTTCGATAATACGGTTGGGGCCGGCCAAATGTCAGAGACGGCCGGGTTTGAGATGGCCGGCATCGGTTTTCATCGATAATGGAAACCAAGGCTGGCCATCTCAAACCCGGCCAAATCCAAGGCATTTGGTCATGGGAGGGGCTAGCATTTGTAGTGCACTGGTCCCCATGACATGCCAGGACACCAACCGGGCACCATAGAGGGCACTTCTAAAAATTAAAAAAAAAAAATTAAAATAGCTCCCAGGTGCATAGCGCCCTTACCTTGGGTGCTGAGCCCCCCAAAACCCACTCCCCACAACTCTACACCATTACCATAGCCCTTATGGGTGAAAGGGGGCACCTACATGTGGGTACAGTGGGTTTCTGGTGGGTTTTGAAGGGCTCCCATTTTCCACCACAAGTGTAACAGGTGGGGGGGGGGGGGGGGGGCCTGGGTCCGCCTGCCTGAAGTCCACTGCACCCACTAAAACTGCTCCAAGGACCTGTATACTGCTGCGATGGACCTGAGTATGACATTTGAGGCTGGCATAGAGGCTGGCAAAGAAAGTTTTTAAAGTTGTTTTTTTGAGGGTGGGAGGGGGTTAGTGATCCCCGATTCCCTCCGGTGGTCATCTGGTCAGTTCGGCCACTTTTTTGGGACCTGGACCTGAAAAAAAGGGACCAAAGTGGACGCCCTTCTTTTTTCCGTTATCGGGCGAAGCTGGCCATCTCAAAGCACGTCCCCATCCCGCCCCTGTCCCACCTTCGCTACCCTACCGAAACGCCCCCTTGAGGTTTGGCCGGCTCCGCGACGGAAAGCAGTTGGAGCCGGCCAAAATCGGCTTTCCATTATACCGATTTGGCCAGGTTCAGGAGATGGCCGGCCATCTCCCGATTTGTGTCGAAAAAATGGCCAGCGATCTCTTTCGAAAATAAGCTGGATATTGAATGATAAAGCTCTACCTCACAATCAAGCAAGTCAAAAAAGATATTTAAAACAAGCAATAATTATGCTATTTGTGATGCCTGCATTATTGGTCCCATGAACAATATGTGTTTAGAGAAATCAGCAGAGCCAAACCTATATATTTATATATGCAACATATAAAGAATATATAAATAAATTAAATGATACTGCCCTAAAATGTGTCCAGAGAAAAAATGTATTTGGGTCTTTGTAGCTGTTTACTAACGCTTAGCTCGAGTTATCTGCAGCATGGCCCATTTTATTGCTATGGGCGCTACTTCAGATAACTCGAGCTAAGCTTTAGTAAACAATCCCCTAAAGACAAAAAGGCTGTGTATTATCTTTTAAATACCTGTGGGACCTACAACAACAAAAAAAAAAAGAAGCCTCAAAAAAACCTGAAGCACATATGTGAGTGATAATGTCACGCTGACACTGGCACCAAAGATTACAGAATACTAGTATCTGAACATTATCAGCTCAGGCCTTAAAATAAGCATGGGAGCAATACAATTCTTCAAAACTGATTGCACAAATACCAAAAAACAGGAAATACTGTTAAAATGCCAAACTTTAAAAAAAAGTTCAAAGGTGCCAAAAGTTCTAGGCATGGCATATGTAATGCTAATGATGGCATTTCCTATAGCAATCATAAAACGCCAATGAATGATGCAATGTTGTTATGAAAAACAAATAGTTGATATATGAGAAATGTAGCTCTAAAGACATGTCGTATTGTTAGTCGACTACTAATGACTCAAGCTAAGAAGCAACATTCTAATATTTGGGTCAAAGAGTGATATGTTAATGTTCGTGACGTCAATCCCTGTAAAAATACTGAACCCATGATAAATACTAATGAGAAAGGTGTAAGAATAGAAGAATCATATTGATAGCATTTATACCAGGCTGTCTGATAATCAGGTGCTATCAAAGAAATGTTGTATTGGCAAAGAGTCCACAAAAAGTAACAAGTACACACGCCTTTAAAATCGTGAAAAAAATGATGTTAAAATGTATTCTTTAAGAAAATGAGGTTTGTACATATAGTATTTGCTTGAAAAAATAAAATAATGCTCAAAAATCTAGTAAATGCCATCATGGTATATAAAAAGAAAGTATCTTATACAAATATATAAATTGTTCAACTAACAATATCATGTTGAGACCAGCATAAAAGATAGCAAACTACTAATACTGGACTTCATTATCTCATCTTAACTTTAAAAAGACCCTTCAAGCAAACATGCAAGTCTTCGAATCCTATTGTGAGAATGTCAGATTAAAACAGGACATACTGATGATATGTTACCTTTTAAAAGGTTCTAAAATGCGCCAAAAGCATTAGGCATGACGTAAATGGTGCGTCATTTCTTGTAACGATCAAAGTACAAAATATGATACAATATCATGATAAAATATCATTATAAAAAAGTAACTGGAATGTGGAAAAAGCAGCTCATAGTTTTTGTAGATAAACAATGATTCGTAATGAGGACTGGCATGATACCTATGAAGATTGTAAACTGGAGATAAATGCAAGTACATAAGAATAAAAGAAAACACGGTAATAGCATTGCTATCTGGTGAGATCAAGATGAAAGACTCGCATTTAATAGCAAAGACTGTCGAGCGATCTGGAGTGACTAAAGAATGTTGTGTGTCTACGATGGGTCCTGAAAAGGATGCACATATTTTAAAGTATATTTCTTTTAGAGAATTTGACTAATATAACCCTGCTAGATAGATTTTTTACTATATAGTATAATGTTGAAATGTATGAAAAACAATTCTCATGTCAATAAAATAAAATAATGTAAATACATTTTTTTGAAAAAATACAATTGTAGAGTAAATATATGAACTCTTATACATTGCAAAACAGATGTCCAGGGATAAAGCATGCTACTTCAAAAATGAAAAGGGGGTTTCTTATGAACAGTGAAAATGGGAGGTATGGGTCTAGGTCCACCTGTTTGCAGTGCACTGTTCCCACCACTACACTACTCAGGGCCGCCGAAGGAGGGGAGGAGAGCAAAATTCCCTGGGCCTGGCCTCCAAAGGGGGGGGGGGGGGGCTGGGACTGGCAAGCTTCCTCCTGCCTGCCTGATTCTGGCTCTGTCCTCTCCCCTCTCCTGCGTGCTGTCCAGGACCTGGATGATTGCATTAGCGCAATATCGCATTAATGCAATCATCCAGGTCCCGCCTCCCGGCACAGACAGGACAAGAGAACAGACCATGGGAGCAGGCAGGCAGAAAAAGGCTTGTGGGCCCCCCCTTGGAGGTAAGAGACAGAAAGGTAAGGGGCGGGAGGGCGGGTGGGGGGCGATGTGCAGCGGTCCGGTTCTGCCCTGGGCCCGGCTGTGTCTCTTGGAGGCCCTAACGCTACTTCAGGGGCCTGCATGCTGTTCTAATGGACCTGGGTATAACATCTGAGGCTGGCAAGTAATGTTTTTAATCACATGTTTGGGGGATAGGAGGGGGTTAGTGACCATTAGGAGAGTAAGGGGAGGTCATCCGGTCATTTAGAGCACATTTTTTGTGGCTTATTTGTTAATAAAGCAAAAACAAAAAACGAAACCGTGGGATATAAAACAAAAAGTGAGGAGAGTGGATGAGGATACCAAAAATAATATATTTATTCACATGAAAAATAAAAATTAAAAAGTAACATAATGTACATAAAAATGACCCAACACGGCCATGTTTCGGCCCAAAGGCCTGCCTCAGGGGTCTTTGTAACCTCAGAAAATGTAACTCGGAATGTATGCTCCAAGGGAAATAACGAGACAAAACTCTCTTAGGTCTCCTCTCTTCTAAAAGATATATATAAAATATATATTAAAAAGCAAAACGAACTTGTAATACTCCTCTCCGAAGAGATGTCTCCTCACTTTTTGTTTTATATTTATTTGTTAATAAAACAGGTCTAGACCAAAACATCCAACTTATAGCCCTGGATGTTTTTGTTTTGTTCCATTATGACTGAAAAACATCCAAGTGTTAGGAATACCCAAGTCCTGAACTTAACACGCCCCTGACATGCCCTCTTGTGATTTGAATGTACTTCTGACAGACTTCATAGAAAACGTCTAAAAATTGGGTTAAAAAAATACCAATTTGGACGTGTTTGTCTTTTTGAAAATGAGCCCCACAGTGTAATGTAATAACTGAATATGCCATCGTATCTGCTATAAATACCATTACTCCACTCCATGACCTACAGCTCTTGAGCAATACTCTACAGCATATCCTTATGGGCAACATAAGATTTAACAGTGCTTGTTCACTGTCAACCAGGACTGTGGAGTCAGTATACCAAACCGTCAACTCCAACTCCCTTATTTTTCTATTACCCATCCCAAATTCCAACTCCGGTTCCTCTATTTTTCTACTATTCAGCCCCAATTCTGAATTCTACTATTTCTAAGGAAAATCCGATGCATTACAGAAACATAAGATATTTCTTTATGGCCAAAATTAGACTACAAAATATATTTATTTGAAGTTTGAACAAAGAATCTGAATTTTAAAAATGTTGACAAATGAAAATATCCAATCAAAGAAAAAAGCACCAAGGGCCTTTAAAAAAAAAAGGGGACACAGTTCTTTTATTGTCAACTTTGGATAATAACAATTGTTGAAGAAAGAGTCTTTCTTCAACAATTGTTATTATCCAAAGTTGACAATACAAGAACTGTGTCCCCTTTCCATCCTTATAGGATCATCTTCCATTTTACAACCCTATCAGTACTGCAGCTGAGAGGTGGACTGTGTGGTGTATAGTAGATACACCTAAGAACACAATCTGCCACATGTATATCCACCAGTGTGATTCTGCTTCATCTGCTGAATACAAAAGGTATTTCAGTGTCTTTAACAATTGTAATATCATTACCGCACAACACAACAACATGCATCTAGGAACTGCGCAGGCACTGTCAATTGTCCTTGAAGGATATAAGAACAAGCTGTTGAAGTGATTTATGCAACAATGACAGAATTGTTATTGATTATATTCATTATATTGTAGTAGGGTCATGGAAAATGGGTTACATAATCAATAGATCATAGGTCAGCTTAAATGACCCACTGCTTACTCTGCTCTGCACCTGTCTATTTCTATTCTGCTACACAGACAGATGATCCATTATCCACTGCTGGAACTCACATAGAAGCTGATAAGGATAAAGTGGAATCGCTCAACAAATATTTCTGTTCTGTGTACACAGATGACGAGCCGAGAGTAGGACTGCAGCAGACAAATGCTAATAAGAATGGATATGTGGTAGACCTTGATCAATTTTTAGAAGACTGTGAAGCTAGCAAAACTAACGGCAGACAAAGTATTGGGGCCAGATGGGATACATCTGAGGGTACTGAAGAAACTTAAGGAAGTTCTGGCAGCTCTGCTAGCTGACCTTTTCTTTTTTATTTTATACTAGTAAGAAAGGCCCGTTTCTGAGACCAATGAAACGGGCGCTAGCAAGGTTTTAATCATAGTGTGTATGTTTGAGAGAGTGTGTGTGAAAGTGACTGTGAGAGAGAGAGACAGAGTGAATGTGCGAGTGTGTGTGTGACATAGAGTGAGGCTGTGTGTGAGAGAGTGTGTGTGAGAGAATGGTTGAGCTCAGTCCATTTTAATAATAGGCTATAGATTTTTCGTTTAGGAAGCCATGAAAACCTTTTTTAAACCCTGCTAAGTTGAGCACAGTCCATTTTAATAATAGGCTATGGATTTTTCGTTTAGGAAGCCATGAAAACCTTTTTTAAACCCTGCTAAGTTGAGCACAGTCCATTTTAATAATAGGCTATGGATTTTTCGTTTAGGAAGCCATGAAAACCTTTTTTAAACCCTGCTAAGTTGAGCACAGTCCGTTTTAATTTTAGGCTGTGGACTTTTCCTTTAGGAAGCTATCGAAACATTTTTAAAACCCTGCTAAGTTATTTCCAGTTTTTAGTTACGTGTGACCTGATTAATTAGCAAGTTGATGTTTCATTAAGTGATTGTCTTTTTTAGACATCCAAATTTGGTTGATCTATATAGAATGCAGAGGTATGTGTATGTCATGACTTTCATCCACACTCCATCCAAACCGTAGAGGCATGCTGTATGTACTTGAACATAGGGCAGGGTAATTTTATAAGTAGTAAATATGCACCAAAACCCCGTTTTTAAATTCCCCTTCCCCCATGTATGCACATACAGCAAGGACGAACCTAGCACAGCCTCAGCTCATGTCCATTTCCTTGGCTTCCAGCCAGCACAGATGCTCCTTTACAGATCGTTAAGGGGCCATCTCTGCCCTGCTACCCCCTTCCCCAGTCTGGCTGGCACTGGTTAATTAGCTGTGCTGTTTGCTGTGAGGAAGCGAATGGCAGGGCTCAGCTTCTGCCTGCAGCATGGCAGAGCCTGGAAAGAGGTTAGTTGTGAGCTACAACTGTGTGACCTGCAAAATGAGTTTCCAAGTTGAAATGAAGTTGTCACCCCTAGGATACATTTCTGAAGACCCAGCTATCCCTTATAATGTTTTTCCAGAGGTCCCAAAAGAATATCTCTGCTGTAGCCAGTGGTAATGTGTTGAGGGAGGAGTTTTCAGAAACTTTGTACAGGTTTCTGTTGAATTTAGTTGAGGCCACTGTTGTGCTCCATTCTACTGCCTGGGACACTGGATATGCTCTGGCTACATGACTGGTAGTCTCTGCTTATGAAAAGGACAGTAACCTTTCCACAGACATGAAAAGAAACTCCAAAATGGGAAAGTGAGCTTCTTGGACTGCACACAATAGTTTGAGGACACCAGTGAGAGAATCTGGCAGGTGATGACATGGTCCTTAATTCAGCACATGTTTATCTTCATGTTTGTCTACATACATCTTTCCATTCTTAGACTGGACATCTGCTAGACAGTCATGTCATCCACTGAGGACTACCACCCCTTAATCAGACTAAATGCCTAGCCTCTACTGCAACCATAATTTTCTGAAGGTGTCAAATGTCTTGTAGCTAAGCAGATCCAATGTTTTTCATAATCCAGTGAGTCATCCAAGGCACTCAAAGTCCTCAGTTCCTTATTTTGGGGTTCTATCAAGCACAACTTTGTTATACACTCACACAGATGCTGCACCATGTACAGCTGGTGTGCAGTTACCCAGGCACTGACCACTGCTCCTTGAAATATTTTCTCCTCCACTATATCCAGTGTGTTTTGATCATTACAGGTGGAGAGCTAGAATGTTTCTTAGCATGCCTTGCCCTCAAGGACAGGTTCCATGACCACTGAATGGTGTCAGAACTCCCGTCCTGATCTTCCAGGATCAGGAGGGGGAGAATAAATTTATTTAATTAATAAATTTATTTATTTAGAACCAGAGCCATTAACCTCTACTGAAGAGGCTGGTACTTATTTGTGCTCTGCTTTACCCAGGGTCGGCTGAAGTACCAGAGAGGCTTGCTGTAAAGATCAAAAAAGGTGAGAGCTAGGATTGTATCTGCACATTACTACAGAAAAAATAAAGATTCTTGGCGGCTGCCCCACATATGAGAAACCCCGCATTTCCTCAAACCACCATCGTTTTTTTTTCTGAGAAAAAGTAGACTCTTTGTTGCCATGGTCAGTTAACACCACCACAAGAATGACCAATGGAAAATTAATCTTACAACTCAGTAGTCAGATTACCGTTGCAAACCATTCAATTTATAAACTCATAGTATTAGATTTTTAAAAAATTTACCTACTAGGTCAAACAGTATTCTTACCTGATGTGTGTTGCAGGAAGGGATTCATACTGACGAGAAAGAAAGAGCTCCCTATGCTTCAACTGATGTTTCTGTTTTTCTGTCAAGTCATCCTCTTGTGAATTTTCAGACTCTTCTTCAATTTCTTCTGCAAATATACACATCATTTAAGTCATGACTATATTAGATTCCTTAATTCACCTATTCAAAAATGCAGCTATTTCATTATTAGACATGTATCAGAGAGGTTAACAGCAAAATATTTCAAGACGTAAAAAGCAGATTAACATAGGCACATCTATTAATAGATTGCTGGGCATTTATAATTTACATAGATCTAGAACAGGAACCTCTTCAACTCGGATTCTTCCCATTCAAACAGTAACTAATTAGATTGAAGTGGGGGAAGACCTAATCTTCAAATATTAACACTGAAAGATAAGCACATCACTGTTTATTTATGACAAATTTGGGGCCATGTTTACTAAGCCGCACTAGAGGTGCACTAAACGCTAGTCTCTAGTGTTTAGTGCGCACTAAAAACGCTAGCGCACTTTAGCAAACAGGGCTCTTGATCTCTTTCACAAATATTAAAAAGATATAAAACTTAAAATATGAAAAAGGAATCGCATCTTAGTCAAAAGGTTGCCTAATAAAGGGGGTCTTTCACTAAGCTGCGGTACTGTTTTTAGCTCACAGTAGAAACCAGCTGGTGATAAACGTTGAGACACCCATATGGGCGTCTCGGCATTTACCACCAGCTGATTCTACCATGAGCTAAAAACGCTACCGCAGCTTAGTAAAAGACCCTCAAACTGGCAATCTCATATGTTCGTACCATAATAGTACAAGCGTAAAATATATAGGTCATGTTTATGCTTTATTTGTGAAACTTATCTTAATAGTCCTGAAGATAAATCCTTACACTTATTTCCTTGTTAGAATTTAAAATACACAAACTTTTCATTTCTCACTATTATTTTTATTTATTTTGTTTCTAAGAATTGGATGATGCCATGTGGGGTCCCTCAGTGCTCCACGCTTTCCCCCATCCTATTTTCAGGAATTTGTGGAGGAGCAAGGGGATGATATCACACTGATGACACCAATGCAAACTTTTTTTATTTTTTTTGTAGAATAGGCAACTTTAGTTTGTTTGAAATTGAACACTGATAAAACACACACACACCATAGTCTCCACATCTCTGCCTTTCCATCCCCTTCAAACTCACCCATGGTCCCCAGGATTTCTCTCTTTCCCTACTTCTGTTCCCTATCCCCATGGAATTTAGCATCTCTCCCCTTCCCCCTCCAGCATCTTCATCCTTCCCTTCTTCCTTAGCCCACAGCCCATGGTGTCCAGCATTCTCCCTCCCACCTTTCTCTCTCCTTCTCTAACACCCTGCCACAGCCAGGCATTTATTCCCCCGGGGCGATGGGTCTATCAGCTGCTTGGCTCTTCAACCAGGTCTTTAATGGAAGAAATAACTAACTTGTTAGTCTCACTCACACACACAAGGAGTGACTCGGGCTGCACATACTGCAGCAGGACATGTTTATTTACACCTACCCTAGCTGAGATAATATTTAACCATCTTTCTGACCTCATGTGCAACTTTCTCGAAATCAGTCACCTTACTGTCTAACTCTTCCTACTTTCTTACCCATCTATATGTTACAACTTTGCCTTACCCTTCCACTATCAGCTATAATGTTCTATTATATATTGTGTTGACACTGTAAGTAGTATACCATGCCATACTTTGTATTGTTATTTGAATATTTTTATTGCTGTAATTGCCTATTGCTCATGTTTGATCTATTCTTACTGTACACCGCCTTGAGTGAATTCCTTCAAAAAGGCAGCAAATAAATCCTAATAAATAAATAAGTGGCATCGCCCAGCCAGCTGGTGTGAGGCCTTGAGCATCTGTGCATGCTACTACTACTACTATTTAGCATTTCTATAGCGCTACAAGGCATATGCAGCGCTGCACAAACATAGAAGAAAGACAGTCCCTGCTCAAAGAGCTTACAATCTAATAGACAAAAATAAATAAAGTAAGCAAATCAATTAATGTGAACGGGAAGAAAGAGAGGAGGGTAGGTGGAGGCGAGTGGTTACAAGTGGTTACGAGTCAAAAGCAATGTTAAAGAGGTGGGCTTTCAGTCTAGATTTAAAGGTGGCCAAGGATGGGGCAAGACGTAGGGGCTCAGGAAGTTTATTCCAGGCGTAGGGTGCAGCGAGACAGAAGGCGCGAAGTCTGGAGTTGGCAGTAGTGGAGAAGGGAACGGATAAGAAGGATTTATCCATGGAGCGGAGTGCACGGGAAGGGGTGTAGGGAAGGACGAGTGTGGAGAGATACTGGGGAGCAGCAGAGTGAATACATTTATAGGTTAGTAGAAGAAGTTTGAACAGGATGCGAAAACGGATAGGGAGCCAGTGAAGGGTCTTGAGGAGAGGGGTAGTATGAGTAAAGCGACCCTGGCGGAAGATGAGACGGGCAGCAGAGTTTTGAACCGACTGGAGAGGGGAGAGGTGACTAAGTGGGAGGCCAGCAAGAAGCAGATTGCAGTAGTCTAAACGAGAGGTGACAAGGGTGTGGATGAGGGTTTTGGTAGAGTGCTCGGAAAGAAAGGGGCGGATTTTACGGATGTTGTAAAGAAAGAAACGACAGGTCTTGGCGGTCTGCTGGATATGAGCAGAGAAGGAGAGAGAAGAGTCAAAGATGACCCCAAGGTTTCGAGCTGAGGAGACAGGGAGAATGAGAGAGCCATCAACAGAAATAGAAAACGGGGGGAGCAGGGAGGTGGGTTTGGGGGGGAAAATGAGAAGCTCGGTTTTGGTCATATTTAATTTCAGGTGGCGTTGAGACATCCAGGCAGCAATGTCAGACAAGCACGCTGAAACTTTGGTTTGGATGCAAGGTGAGATATCAGGGGTAGAAAGGTAGATTTGGGAGTCATCAGCATAGAGATGGTAGGAAAAGCCATGGGATGAGATTAATGAACCAAGGGAAGAAGTGTAGATAGAAAAGAGGAGGGGACCAAGAACAGAACCCTGAGGTACGCCGACAGGCAGAGGGATAGAAGTAGAAGAGGATCCACCAGAGTGAACACTAAAGGTGCGGAGGGAGAGGTAGGAAGAGAACCAGGAAAGGACAGAGCCCTGGAATCCAAGTGAGGACAGGGTATCGAGAAGTATGCTGTGATCGACAGTGTCAAAAGCAGCGGAAAGATCAAGAAGAATGAGGATGGAATATTGACCTCTGGATTTAGCCAGTAATAGGTCATTGGAGACTTTAGTAAGCGCAGTTTCGGTTGAGTGGAGAGGGCGAAAACCAGATTGTAATGGGTCAGAATAGCATGTGAGGAGAGAAAATCAAGGCAGCGGCGGGGAACAGAACGCTCAAGTAATTTGGAGAGAAAAGGAAGGAGGGAGATGGGTCGGTAATTAGAGGGACAAGTAGGGTCAAGTGAAGGCTTCTTAAGGAGAGGTGTGACCACAGCATGTTTAAAGGCAGCAGGGACAGTCGCAGTGGAAAGTGAGAGGTTGAGAATGTGACAGATAAAAGGAATAAGAGTAGGAGAGATGGCATTAAGAAGGTGGGTGGGAATGGGATCAGAGGAACAGGTGGTACATTTTGAGGAAGAAAGGAGAAGTGTAGTTTCCTCAATAGTAACTTCAGGAAAGGAGGAAAGGGAATGAGGGGAAGGAGAGAGAGGGGAACGGACTAGTGGAGGGAGAGGTGGTGAGGTAGAGAAAGCAAGGTTTATCTTTTGAACCTTGTTGTGAAAGAATTCAGCAAGGGTCTGAGGAGATAATGAAGGGGGAGTTGGGGGAGGGGCACCTTGAGGAGAGAGTTCAATGTGGTGAAGAGAAGTCGAGGATTAGAGCCAAGACAGTTGGTCAGTTAGATATAATAATCCTGTTTGGCATGTAAAAGAGCAGATTGGAAGGAGGTCAGCATGAACTTAAAGTGTAAGAAATCAGCAAGGGCCCGAGATTTCCGCCAGAGGCGTTCGGCGGAGCGGGTACAGGAACGGTAGCGGATATTAGAAGTCAGCCAAGGTTGGGGTTTTGTACGCCTTACAGGGCGGGTCATCAAAGGTGCAAGAGTGTCTAAGGCAGAGGATAGAGTATTGTTGTAAGAAGAAACAGCCTCGTTGACAGACGTGGATGGTGCCACAGTAGAGAGGAGGTTTGAAACATGGGAGGATAGAGATGAAGGGTCAATATCGTGAAGATTCCTAGATAAATTAGATAGGATAGGATGGGACTGGGAGGGAGGAGATTTAAGTGTGAAAGTTATAAGATGGTGATCAGAGGAGGGATGATCAGAGGCAAGGAAACTAGAAGGTGAACAGTTGGAGGAGAAGATGAGATCAAGACAGTGACCATTTTGATGAGTGGGGGAGGTGGAGCATAGTTGGAGATTAAAGGACGACGTTAAAGCGAGTAACTTGGAAATATAAGAGTTGGAAGGATCATTAGCAGGAATATTAAAGTCACCAAGGATGAGAGAGGGGGAGGAAGGATCATGGAAGAAGGCAAGCCAGGCGTCAAAGTCACTGAGAAAGGATGAAAGGGACTTATCAAGGGGGACGATAAATGACCGCTATTCGAAGAGGCAGAGGAGAGAAAAGGCAGATAGAGTGGACTTCAAAGGAGGAAAAACAGTGAGATTGAGGTGGAAGAAGGGGTTGAAATCTGGAGGAGGGAGAGAGAAGTAGTCCAACACCGCCCCCACGGCCAGCAGGGCGAGGAGTATGTGAAAATAGATAACCGGCATGGCACAGGGCTGCGACTGAAGCAGAGTCATCAGGGCAGAGCCAGGTTTCTGTTATGGCGAGCAGATGGAGGTGACACGAGATAAAGAGGTCCTGGATATAGGGGAGTTTGTTACAGATAGAGCGGGCATTCCATAGGGCGCAAGAGAAGGGCAGAGAAGAGGAGGGGAGTAGAGGAATAGAGATGAGGTTAGAGAGGTCACGGTGAGATCTGTAGAGTTTGGATAATAGTTGGTGAAGAGGGCCAGGATTGGGATTGATGTCACCAGCTGAGAGTAAGAGAAGGAGTAAAAGAGAGCGGAGGAGAGTAGGAGAGGTGTGGCCACGAAGGCGTCGAAGGCGAGAGGTATTTAGGTGGAATGGGGAAGGCAAAATGGAGGGAAGAAAGAGACGGAGATTAAAAGCCAAGAGGGAGGAAGAGGGTAGGAGAGAAGGTGAGGTGATGAAGTCAATGGATGGGAAGTGAGTTCCTGTAGCGGAGAGAGGTAGGGGGTGAGGGAAAAGGTTAGGAAGGGACAGAGCTAGGAAGAGAATGTGAATAGGGGCCATAAACGATTAAGGTACTTTAGCAACTGGAAAAAGATTAGATACAAAGAGAAAAATGCCCCTAGCCAAAAAGCACCTGGAAACTCTGTGCACTTGGAGAGAAGGCCCTGGGAAGATCGGGGTGGAACTGGAGTCACCCCGGATACAGCTGTGAGGAAATGCAGAAGGGCTGCAAGTCCTCCACAGCACCTGGTGGGAGCGCTGGGCACCTAGAGCGGAGGCCCTGAGTGGATCGGGGTGGACCTGGGTGTCACCCCGGAGAAGGCTGTAAGGATATGCAGATGAGCTGCAAGTCCTCCACAGCACCTGAAAGGCAGCCGGTGGTAGAGGTGGGCACCTCTCAGCTGAGGAAAGGCTTACCAGGGGTTAGGCCGAAGCCAGCATTCCTCCCCCTGAGGGTCGCATGCTCAAGGCCTGCCAGCTTCTGATGCCTCTAATGCAGCTGATACAGTCACCGTCCTAGGGAAATGAGTCAAGGGAATAAACACCTCATAGTGAGAGAAGCAGAGAAGAAAAATTTTGGAGGAGCCATAGCATCTGTGGCTCCCATCATTCCAACACCTATGTCTTATCTCATCTAGCCCTCACTACCCAGGAACACAATCAGCTGCCCCCCCCCCCCTCAGCCTTGTACCCCAGCCAGCCAGTCAACCCCTTCTCAAGCCTTTTACCCCAGCCAGCCAGTCACCTCCTCTCCAGCCTTGTACCCCAGCCAGCTAGGCACCCTCCTCTCCCCACTCTTGTATCCCATCCAGCCAGGCAGCCACTCAACCCCCCTCCCTACCCTTGTACCACAGCCAGCCATCCAGTCACTCATCTCTCCTCCTCAACTTGTACCCTACCAAGCCAGGCAGCTTCCACCCCCTATTCCTATTAACCAAGCAGCCAGCCTCTCTCCTACTCTCCCACTAGTCCTTGAAGCTACCTGCTACTCTGCTGTCCATGGCTACCATCAGTAACAAGAACTTTCTCTTCTGTGCATCACGCAGATCTGCGCGAGTGTGAGCCACTTACTGCAGGAACTCTTACGCTGGCCTTGTGAGTTCTGAAACCAGCATGAGAGTTCCTGCATCACGCAGCTCAGACTTATGGTAGAATCAATCAATATGCCCAGAATCCTAAGAACATCTGTAGGGGTAAAACCCCCTGAAACAAAATAACTAATGTATTACAGAGATATATAAAGCCATACCTGTGGTATAGCTTATATAAATCACCAAATGTGCAGTGCTCTGTGCTCCAATACAGACAAAAAATTATGTTTAAAATTTGCAGTCATGCCTTCTCTGAAGGAAGAACCTGTGGTCTGGCTGACACAAGACAAAGGAATGTGGGTAATGTGACCACAGACTGCCTAGAGCCCAGAATTCTGGGAAAAGCGTCTAGAATGATGTCAAAAGACACTGCTGTGGCTTCTCAAGCCAATCACCTCCTGCTAAGTTATCAGATCATCAGACGCTGCTAATAACAAAATGATATAACAAAATGATGTAATAAGGTATTTGCCACAGCAAGAGGCTAGACCCTCTACAGTCACCTCAACTTCACAACTTGCTCAGCTCAATTCATCTTATCTCATCATTGGAACACTTCTGAGCATCTAACCATCAGCAGCAGCTGAAGGTCAAGCAAGCATGACGACCACTTGCATTTCCAGCTGTTTCCGGGGAGAAATTGACTGGCATCATTGACCCAGGTCATATAAGTCAAGCTCTTTAATCATTACTGGGTAGCAAGCAGGTGGCATTAACTTTCATGTGTCAGGGAGTGTGTGTTTATTCCAATTCCTGATCAATGTTCATTATTACATTTCAAATACTGTTTTTCTAATCTTATTCTGTCACTTTCTAAACATTTGCAATACATTCAAATTACTTCTTATAAATACAATTGCTATTATTATTCTTTTTGCAAATAAATTCTTTGTTATTATGATCAGTTATGTGTCTGTAGTCTAGTAGTATAAACATATATTAAAAGAAGTTAGGGCTCGCAACAGCTAAATAAGGAGACATGCTTTTAAAAATCGAGAGTGCATTGTTTCATTCACATCTCTATTCTATACTGTCCATCAGTGTAATTACTGGTTTATTCCTACACATCTATAAAAAAAAATGTGAAGCTGCCAATGATATTGAAGAACCTTGAAAATACATTACTTCAGTTGTTTCCCTATTAAGACATAATCCATTAGCATACATCTATGTTTCTATTCTATATCAGTTCTTCTATTCCACAATCATCCCAAAGGTTCAACATGGATGATATAATAAAGAAGTCCTGTAGTCAAGGAGAACAACAAAAGAGTTCATACAGTTCAATAAACAAAATCAACAGGTCTCAGCTTCAAACAGATGAGTTTTCAAGGCCTTCTTGAACAGAGAACATGAATCAATTTGTTTTATTTGAAGAGGTTGCTAACTCCAAATTGGCGCGCCAATAAGCAAAAGTAAACTCTAAGAGATGTTTACGACAAATATTTCATATCGATGGCTAATTAAGTTTCCTACGAGTCAGCTGAGTAGATGTAAAAAAGCTTGGAATATTCAAACTGTACACCAATTTCTCAGAGGCAAGGCCATACAGGGCCTTATTCTATAAAGGTTATATTCCTAAATTTACACTCCCTAAAATTTATACTCCAAAATGTAGGATTATATAGGGTGTCTCAGTGTTTAGTGCGCAACAAAAACGTTAACGTGCCTTTGTAAAAGGGGCCCTAAATTAGCAGCATAAATTTAGGAGCACAGATTTACAATTTCGGAGCATAAGTTTAGGAGCACAAACCTTTATAGAATAAGGCCCATAGTGACTTATAAACAAGGCATGCCACATTAAATTTTGTCCTTCCTATAACAGGTAGTCAGTGCAACTTCGTCAACAAAGAGGAGGCTCGCTCAAGCTTTCCTAATTGAAAATAAGCCTAGCAGCTATATTCTGCAATAACTGCAGTCTCCTTAAGGATTTATCCCAAAGTCCACAGTACAGTGAGTTACAATAATCTAGATTGGTGTTCCCTCTAAGGAGCGACCTGATGCGTGCAAATATTTTTTCAAGTGAGCACTGAAATTAGCACAACAGTCAAAAAAAGAGTGGGTCCCCCCCCCCCCCACCCTATCTGCGGAGCAAAGCTAAGTAGCAGATTTAGTGTTAATTATTAAAAATGAAATCACATCAATAAATACATTAAAAGAGGCCCCTGCCACTTCTCTCTAAAAATTGCATCTGGCTGCATGTTCCAGCATCAAAATGCTAGTAAATGGAAAAGAGGGATCCAGAGACAGCGAGGGTAAGGGAGATATACAGAGGAAAAGATTCAGAGATAGGCATAAAGAGTGAATGAGCTAAAAAGAATGAGGCAACCAGCACCTCCCTCCTCCCTCCCATGGGTCCAGACAGAACCTCTCTATCCTTTCCCTCCAGCCACTCCTCCTCCCCTCCTATGGGTCTAGTCTGCACCTCTCTCCTTTCCCTCCAACTGCAGCTCTAACCCTATCCCGTCATCCCATGGGTCCAGTCCAGCACTTTTCTCCCCTCTCTTTCTCCTCCCAGAGGGTCTCACGTACAGGTTCCTGCAGCCAGCAGTGATTCACAGTCAGAGGCTATCTCTGTGGCCTTCCTATTGCCACGTCCCACCCTGCCTATTGCAACTTTCTGTTTTGATGCTAAACAGGAAGTTTCAGTAGAAGACAGGATGGGGCAGGAGGAAGGCTATGGAGACAGCCTCTTACTGTGAATCACTGCTGGTTGCAGAATCTTGTAAGTGAGACCTGCGGGGAGGAAGACAGAAAAGGAGGAAAGGATTTTTTTTTCCTGCGGGAACAAAACTCTTTACTATTCCCACGGAGTGGTAAAACGTTTAGTTCTCGCATCTGCGTTGACCATGACTGTCGGCGCAACAGGGACCTCTGAAGTGAGCAACGCTCCCGGTTTGTATGAGCAATCTCTCATGTGCTCACCTTTGAGCGAACACTGATCTAGATATGGAAGCAGTATAGCCTGAGCAATACTCCTAAAAACCTGAGGACTCAATTGATCGAATTACCCTCAACTGTCTCAATCAAAAGAAGAATTTTTTCAACAGAGCATTCATTTGAGGTTCAAAAGTTAGATTAGAATCAATTAAGACTACAAGAAATTTAGATTTATCTTCGAATTTCAAGATCTCACCAGAAGGCAATGTAAAATCTCTGACAGGAAGGAGTTCATATTGACCAACCCAGACTATCTTCATATTAAGCTTGTTTATCTATAAGAAATTTTGCCTAGAGTACGCTGGGAGATATCGTTGGATCTATTCTGCAGGCAGTGGAGTGGGCACCTAAGACTGCCGATGACGCTGGTGAAAGCTGCCTTTGTTTCCATCTTCAAAAGGTTGCCATTGCCACGGGATGCAGCTGCGTGGCTGCAGGCCTGAAGGGGCATAGCCAAAAGGGGCAGGTCCCGCCCCTTTGAAGCACCTTCGGAGCAACGAGCAAGCCACACTGCACCATTCCAATAGGGAAACGAAAAGGAGATAAGAATGCGGCTCTGGGGGTTACAGTTCTTAAGGGATCTATGCTCTTGCATTTTCAGCCATCTAGTATGCCAGTGTTGCCCTCAACTATGAGCACTCTTCCTTCTCCGGACATTTCCCTTTCATTGGGGTCCTATCCCTCCCCTGCAATCTGTTTTGAGAGAAGAGTTAATAAGTAGTCTGGGTCACGAAAATGTGGTTCCAGTGAAGGTCCAGAGTTCTTCTGCTCTTAATTCCTCCATGGACGCGCTAGGACTGTCTACAGGAAATGTACCGTCTAGTGTACCTTATAATTTATTGCTTTACTTTATTGCTATTGCCAATATGGACAAGAATTTAAAAGACAATCTTTTACTTTATAGTAAATTCACCAAGGACACAGTTGTAAATTTAAATAAACAGGATTCTAAAATATCTCAAATAATTTAAGAGTCTAGATAAGGTGGAGTCTAAACTTAAGTCTTGTCAAACCGCAGCAGCTGTGGCAACTAAGGATAGTATGTTAATTCATCTTGAAATGGAAGCTCTTTAAAATGCATCCAGAGCGTGTAGTTTACGTTTGTTAAATTTTCCTTTTATTATCTTTCATCTTTAGAGCTGTTTAAAATGTATTTAAGAGATGTGCTATAAATATCTATTGAAGCTTTGGAAATTAAAAATTTGTATTATCTTCCCAGAGCAGTTAAAACAGGTTAATCAGGAAGGAGATCATAATCTGAATTCACCAGATAGCTTAGGTTTAACAAAATTTCTGGAATCTTCTCAAGACAGTATATCTAAATGACCTACTTTGCTGGTCATATTAGGCTCTGTAGAAAAGAAAATATTAATGTTAAAAGCTTATTTTCAGAAGAAAACAGTACCTTTCTGTGGGCAAATGGAATTAATATTTCTGGATGTGCCCAAACTCAGTTACAACGTAAAGCCTTCCTTCAGCTTAAGCTTCATGTTTTGTCTGTCAGGGGTACATTCTTTTTAAAGTTTCCCTCTGTCTGATCATACATGAAAATCATTAAATATTTCCTTGGATCCTATGCATTTTAGAGTTATTTCTTTAAAATAAGGTAGTTGATCATCCCCTTTATCATTTTCATCACCCTTCTCTGTACCTATATATCTATATCCACTATATCTCTTTTGAGATGCGGTGACCAGAACTGAACACAATATTCGAGGCGCGGTCGCACCATGGAGCGATACAAAGGCATTATAACATCTTTATTTTTGTTTTCCATTCCTTTCCTAATAATACCTAACATTCTATTTGCTTTCTTAGCCGCTGCTAAGATGACGCCTAGATCTCTTTACTGGTCAGTGATTCCTAATGTGAAACCTTGCATTACGTAGCTATAATTCAGTCTCATCTTTCCCTCAAGCATCACTTTGCACTTGCTCACATTAAACGTCATCTGCCATTTAGATGCCCAGTCTCATAAGGTCCTCTTGTGATTTAACAACTTCGAATAAATTTGGGGCCCTTTTACTAAGTCGTGTAGACGCATACACGTGTCCTACACGTGTCAATTTGGAGTTACCGTGTGGCCCGGGTAGTAATTTCGTATTTTATGCATCCGCTAAGTGTGCTGAAATATAATTTTTATTTACCTGCGCAGGGCAGAAACTGGGTGGTCATCATCATTCTATGCGTGTAGATGATTACCGCATGTTCACCGCGTGAGACCTTACCGCTAAGTCAATGGGTGGTGGTAAGGTCTCAGACCCCAAATGGATGCGCGCCAATTTTTATTTTGCCGCACATCCATTTTCAGCAAAAATTTTAAAAATGTCTTTTTTTACAGGCGTGCTGAAAAATGGCTCTACGCGCGCCCAAAACACGCGCCTACACTAGCACAGCCCATTTTTCAGCGCTCCTTAGTAAAAGCATCCCTTTGTGTCATCAGTAAATTTTATTACCTCACTAGTTACTCCCATCTCTAGATCATTTATAAATATCTTAAAAAGCAGCAGTCCCAGCAGAGACCCCTGGGGAACCCCACTATCAACACATCTCCATTGAGAATAGACCAATTAACCCTACTCTGTTTTCTATCTTTTAACAGTTTTTAATCCACAATAGAACACTACCTCCTATCCCATGACTCTCTAATTTCCTCTGAAGTCTTTCATGAGGTACTTTGTCAAAAGCCTTTTGAAAATCCCATGCTTTTGCATATGCTCTGAAATTTTGTTCTTTATAATAGTCTCTACCATTTTGCCCAGCACTGAAGTCAGGCTCACCAATCTATAATTTCCCAGATCTCCTCTGGAACGTTTTTTTTTTTTTAATTGGCATTACATTGGCCACCCTCCAATCTTCCGGTACCATGATTGATTTTAAAGATAAATTACATATTACTAACAATAGAATAGTTCCACAAGTTCATTTTTCAATTCTATCAGTACTCTGGGATGAACACCATCCAGTCCAGGAGATTTGATACTCTTCAACTTGTCAAATTGAGCCATCACATCCTCCAGATTTATAGAGATTTGATTCGGTTTCTCCAACTCGTCAGCTTTGAATACAATTTCTTCCTCGGTGAAGACCAAAGCAAAGAATTCATTTAATTTCTCCGCTATGGCTTTGTCTTCCTTGATTGCCCCTTTTATCCCTCGGTCATCTAACGGTCCAACCAATTCTTTTGTCGGCTTCTTGCTTTTAATATACCTAAAAAAAATTTATTATGCGTTTTTGCCTCCAACACAATCTTTTTTTCAAAGTCTATCTTTGCCTTCCTTATTAGCGCTTTGCATTTGAATTGACATTCCTTATGCTGTTTCTTATTATTTTCAGTCAGTTCCTTTTTCTATTTTCTGAAGGATTTTCTTTTAGCTCTAATAGCTTCCTTCACCTCCTTTTCTAACTTCCCGGCTGTCATTTGGTCTTCCTTCCTCCTTTTTAATACACGGAATATATTTGTCATGGGCTTCCAGGATGGTATTTTTGAACAGCATCCACGCTTGATGTACATTTTTGACCTTCGCAGCTGCTCCTCTAAGTTCTTGTCACTGTTCTTCTCATTTTATCATTGTTCCCTTTTTTGAAAGTTAAATGCAAACGTATTGGATTTCCTGTGTGTACTTATTCCAAAGCAGATATCAAATCTGTGTTATCAAGCGGTCCCATCACCATTACCTCCTGCACCAGATCATGTGCTCCACTATAGGCTAGGTCTAGAATTTTTCCTCCTCTTGTTGGATCTAATACCACCTACTCCACAAAGCAGTCTTTGATTTCGTCAAAGAACTTTACCTCCCTAGTATGCCCTGATGTTACATTTACCCAGTCAATATTGGGGTAATTGAAATCACCCATTATTACTGTGTTGTCCAGTTTGTTAGCCTCCCTAATTTCTGATAATATTTCTACACCCATCTGTTCATCCTGGCCAGGTGGAAGATTGTACACTCATATCACTATCCTTTTCCCCTTTACACATGGAATTTCAATCCACAGGGATTCCAAGATGCGTTTTGTTTCCTGCAGAATTGTCAATCTATTTGATTCAATGCTCTATTTAACATACAGTGCTAGCCCTCCATCAATTTGATCCACCCTATCACTATGATATAATTTGTACCCTGGTATAATAATGTTCCACTGGTTATCCTCCTTCCACCAGGTCTCAGAGATGCCTGGCATCTCTATTATATCTAATTTTTCATTTAGTGCAATATATTCTAACTTTCCCATCTTATTTCTTAGGCTTCTAGCATTCAAATATAGACATTTCAAACTATGTTTGCTGTTCCTATTTACATCTTGCTCAGTATTTGACAGTGTTAATTTGCAATCTTTTGTCTGATTTTTATTTAAGGACACCTGATCTACTATGGTCTCTTTTGCAACCTTGCTATCGGGATACCCCAGCTTCCCTGTTTTGGTCATATATTTGAACGATCCCTTGTTCCGAACCATGTGTTTCTGAACGACTGTTGGTCACATTGAGGTTGAGATTGTTTGGGATAATGTGGGATATAAATGTAATAAATAAATAAATGTATAATATCTTTAGTCATGATAGATTCAGAATATGATAAAGGCTACAGAGCTTATAATGGTTTTCAGTTCAAATACCTCTCTTTGAGCTTCACCAATTTCACTTCGTTATTCCACTTTAGCTTCAATGTCACCTTTAGCACCTAACCTCCATTCTATTCAGGAAATCTGAACTGCCCCTACTTGACGTTTCGCCCATTAGATTGTAAGCTCCTTGGAGCAGGGACTGTCCTTTTTTGTTAATCTGTACAGCGCTGCGTAACCCTAGTAGCGCTCTAGAAATGTTAAGTAGTAGTAGTAGTAGCTTCTAACATTTTTATTTGTGGAACAAGAGAATAACCAAGACCTGCTATGGTTTCCCTTCCCAATTCCATGGTAAATTCAGAAAGTTTTTCCAGGTAAATTCTGGTAGCATAGAGTGTTGGCTACGAAGTAAGTGAACTCAGGAAATCAAATACACTAGTGTTTAACTTTAGAAAAGGAGATTACAATAAAATCTATCTCTCTACACCAGAAATCTCAGCAGACATCCAGGTCAAAGTTTCAGCATGCCTGGCTGACATTGCTGACTAGATGTTTCACCGCCATCTGAAGCTAAACATGACCAAGACTGAGCTTCTTATCTTTCCACCTAAACCGACCTCTCCTCTCCCCCCTTTCACTATTTCTGTGGATAACACGCTCATCCTTCCCGTCTCATCAGCACGTAACCTTGGGGTCATCTTCGACTCCTCCCTCTCCTTCACATATTCAACAGACTGCTAAAACCTGTCGTTTCTTCCTCTATAACATCACCAAAATTCGTCATTTCCTTTCTGAGTATGCAACCAGAACCCTCATCCACACTCTTATCACCTCCCGCTTAGACTACTGCAACTTGCTTCTCACAGGTCTCCCATTGAGCCATCTCTCTCCTCTTCAATCTGTTCAAAATTCTGCTGCACGACTAATATTCCACCAGTGTCGTTATGCTCATATTAGCCCTCTCCTCAAGTCACTTAATTGGCTCCCTATCCGTTTCCGCATTCAGTTCAAACTCCTCTTACTGACTTACAAAGTAAACATACATAGTAGATGACGGCAGAAAAAGACCCGCACGGTCCATCCAGTCTGCCCAACAAGATAAACTCATATGTGCTACTTTACCTTGATTTGTATCTGTCATTTTCAGGGCCCAGACCGTATAAGTCTGCCCAGCAATATCCTCGCTTCCCAACCACCAGCCCCACTTCCCACAACCGGCTCTGGCACAGACCGTATAAGTCTGCCCAGCACTATCCCCGCCTCCCAACCACCAGCCCCGTTTCCCACCACCGGCTCTGGCACAGACCGTATACGTCTGCCCAGCACTATCCCTGCCTCCCAACCACCAGCCCAGCCTCCCACCACCGGCTCTGCCACCCAATCTCGGCTAAGCTCCTGAGGATCCATTCCTTCTTAACAGGATTCCTTTATGTTTATCCCACGCATGTTCGAATTCCGTTACCGTTTTCATTTCCACCACCTCCCGCGGGAGGGCATTCCAAGCATCCACTACTCTCTCCGTGAAAAAATACTTCCTGACATTTTTTCTTGAGTCTGCCCTCCTTCAATCTCATTTCATGTCCTCTCGTTCTACCACCTTTGCATCTCCGGAAAAGGTTCGTTTGCGGATTAATACCTTTCAAATATTTGAACGTCTGTATCATATCACCCCTGTTTCTCATTTCCTCCAGAGTATACATGTTTAGGTCCGCAAGTCTCTCCTCATATGTCTTGTAACGCAAATCTTACAAATACATAGTAACATAGTAGATGACGGCAGATAAAGACCTGTACGGTCCATTCAGTCTGCCCAATGTGGGATATAAATGAAATAAATAGTATAAAAGCTTCCATTTAGCACTACTCACAATCACACAATGTCTATGCTCTATAATTCTTGTTTTAAACTGTTGCGATGTCTGTCCAATATAAAGTAATCCACAGGGGCACTGTATCATATATATCACATTCACAGAAGTACATGCAGTAGAACACTTAAAAACTTCTCGATTCCCTTTAAACCAGCAAAAAGACTTCCCCTCCTGAGTAAGAGGGCAAACAACACAAGCACCACATTTTCTGTGGCCTATCAACCTGCTTTACTGCCCAGATATCCGATCTCTACATAATTGATCCGCTAAACTGCAGTTCCTAAAAAAAGCCACCATGCAAGAAACTACTACTACTACTTATCATTTCTAAAGTGCTACAAGGATGTACAGAAAGCACATTCCAATGTTTTCTTATACCACTGGCAATTTTAGGAGACAGACTAGTAATATTTCAAACACATGTCATAGAAGAATCAGGACTCCGATCCAGTTGAGAATTTAACAATAGGTCCTGATCATTATACTGCTGCACCATCCTCCAGCTAAAATCTTGACTTATAACAGTGAAGCAGAAATTTTATACTGAGCAGTAGAATCAAAAATCCTTCTATACCACAAAACTTGAGAGAGAGGGAGAATATTTCTGGTGTGAAAAGGATGCATACTTTTATACTGTAACAAAGTATTTCTATCTGTAGGTTTGGTATACACAGATGATTTGAATGTACCCTTGTAGAAGTTAATGTGAACATCTAAAAACATAATCTGAGTAGAATGAAAACTATAATCAAACAAGCTGTCCCCACTGGCATTGCTCAGTGATAGGTTAGTACTTTGTAACTGAGAAAAAGCAGGGTTTATTTGTGTGTAATAACACTGTATAAGTATGCTGAGGGGTGAGTGTGCGTGGAGGTGTGCTATTCTTGGGTATGTGAAAACGGGTGAGAGTCAGTAGGGGTGTAGTACTGAGGGGTGAGTGTCAGTGGGGGTATGCTATTCTGGGGTGTGTGATTAGGGTTGTTTTGCTGAGGGGTGTGTGAGAAAGGGTGACATTGACATTAAGTTTAAGACTCCCTTAAATCAGAAGACTTGATCCTTACCTAGCACTAACTTTTCTTTTCCGATCAATTTGTTTAGGTTGATTTTCTTGATTAGTTGTTTCTTTCAATTTAGCAAGTGCCTGCCGTTGGGCTTTCACCATTTGCCTGTCAAAACAGAGCCTTCTTTTCAAGGGCATATTGAAATACAGTTTCCCACCCTTTTCAAGGAGCGTTCCCCTGGTAGGGTAGTGAATTCATGCACACACACACTTCCCAGCCTGACCCCAATACTTTCTCCCTACCCTGTCCCCACCAGTCTCTGAACCTCCTTTGTACTGAAATTGTTAGGGAAGAGGGTATTAGAGAATGAGAGAGAAACAAATGCACAGTTGGTCTGTATTTCTCCCCAACAGTCTCTGAGTCCTCACCCTGTCCCAAGCAGCCTCTGCCACAGTCTCCCAACCCCTTAGTTTGTCGCTTCATTGTCTGTCTCATCTCATGGACTTGGGAGAGGGTAGTGAATTCATACACACATACAAACACTTCCCAACCTGACCCCAATACTTCCTCCTACCCTGTTCCCACCAGTCTCTGAACCTTCCTTGTACTGAAATTGTTAGGGAAGAGGGTATTAGAGAATGAGAGAGGGACAGCTGCTATCCGTGTATCTCCCCACCAGTCTCTGAACCCTCACCCTGTCCCAAGCAGTTTGTTGTTTAGCAACAGCAAGAAACAACTTTCCGACCTGCAGCCTATTCATTTAATGGATAGAGGTATTGCTCCCCCTCCCCTGAGTGCCCCCGTGAATTGAATCGCTTCAAACTATACAATAACCTCAACAGCGACAGATAGAGTCTACACGCCAGGTTTGGTGGACGTAGCTCTTCAGGGGTCAAAGGACTTTGGACACGAACAAACAAACATGCGTCTGCTTTATATATATAGATGTTATAGTGCAATGATAACAATTAAGTTCTTTAACAAAACTCTAGTACCAGTCCAAAGAACAAAAACGTCATCTATATATCTCCACCAACATTTGACATATTAAGAAAACCTGACGTATATACCCAACGCTTCTCAAAGTCCGCCATATATAAGATGGCAATAGAATGGGGCAAGATATCTGCATGGCAACCCTGGATAATTTGAGATAAATACCATCACTAAATAAAAAAAGATTATTAGTCAAAGCAACGGTAGTCAGATTTACTAAGAATTCGGTAGGGACTTGTCATGGACAAGCATGAGTCTCCAGTACTTCAGAAACCACGTCTACTGCTTCTAATTGTGGAATAGCAGTATAAAGGGACTGCGCATCCAGAGTTACCAGTATGATGTTGTCTGAAAGTTCCCCTATCATTCAAAAATTGAGTTGTATCTTTTCTATAAGAGGAAATATTAGCAACTAAAGGAGATAAAAAACAATCCACGTATTTGCAGATCCTCTCTAAAAGGGAATTGCGAGCAGAAATAGGATGACCAGGAGGATTCTGAAGTCTCTTAAGTAATTCAGGTAAAATGTAAAAAATTGGTAATCTGGCAGCGGCACCCCGTTATAATAGACCGTACCAAAAGAAACCCCGACAAAAAAAAAAACGACAAAACAGACTACAAACAAAACAGACCATGACAAAAAAAAACTGACCCCAAAAAAACCCACAACAAAAGGAACCCAAGACAAAACAGACTGTTAATCAAGCTGGATTATGTTTTCAAGCAGATTTATGATTCTCACTAGATACCAAGTGTGGATAGTGAAGTCATGCCGTAGGCAGGTGCCAGGACTTTCAAGTGACAAGCCATGGACTTTCTCAGTAATTTACCGTTGAAATTCATACCATTCAAAAATAAATCTATTTCATCAAGCCCCTTTGTCAGGAGTCTATTTTGTCTGGGACTTTTATGTCGGGAACTTTTTTGGTTTGGAACTTCTTTGTCTGGTTTCTTTTGACCAGTTTCTTTTCACCGGGTACCCTGGCAGCATGAAAAATATAGAAACTTGTATTCATTTCTGGAGAGAAAAGCAAGGGTTAATGCCTTATCTGTAATTCTTTTAATCAAATCTAACAAAAAAGCGGTCGGATTAGTGTCTAGTTTTTTTTCAATATTGTAGTATCAAAAAGTTGACAAAATATTTCTTGCATATAATCATTCTTATTAAGAACTAGCTCACCCTTTATCTGCACGCCTAACGACAATAGATGATTCAGAACTCAATTTAATAAGAGACCGGCGCTCCTGAAAGATAAATTCTGGGGAGAATAAATATGATGTCTTTTCCAATTTAGGAATTTCCTGAGGTCCTGGGGTTTCAGGCTGACACCTGTGATAAAACTGAGACTCCACTAAGGATGGTAAATGTGATATTTACCTACATCCTGGAGCTTTGGGGTTTCTTTATTTTTTTTTTTTATTACTCAAGATTTTATAACAAGTAGTTATACAGTAAATATCCACATTAGGGACGAGGGAACTTAAGGTTCTTGCATATGCAGATGATTTGTTGCTCACATTGTCAGATCCGCTGCCCTCCTTAACCCGGAGTGTTAGGTGTGCTACATGAATTAGTTTTTTTTTCTAGGGATTTACTTTAAATCTAGATAAATCATTTGCCCTTCCCCTGCAGACAATGTTTGTCTTCTCTGGAAAACTACTTTTCCCTTGAAGTGGGCTAAAGAGGCTATTACATATCTTGGTATTGTAATCCCCCAGGATTTGAAGTGACTATCATGGGCATTTTCGAAAGAGAAGGGCGCCCATCTTTTGACACAAATCGGGAGATGGGCATCCTTCTCTCAGGGTCGCCCAAATCGGCATAATCGAAAGCCGATTTTGGGCGTCCTCAACTGCTTTCCGTCGCGGGGACGACCAAAGTTCCCGGGGGCGTGTCGGCAGCGTACCGAAGGCGGGACGGGGGCGTGCTTAACAGATGGGCGTCCTCGGCCGATAATGGAAAAAAGAAGGGCATCCCTGACGAGCATTTGGGTGACTTTACTTGGTCCATTTTCTTTGACGACCAAGCCTCGAAAAGGTGCCCGAACTGACCAGATGACCACTGGAGGGAATCAGGGATGACCTCCCCTTACTCCCCCATGTTTGTGCAGCGCTGCGTACGCCTTGTAGCGCTATAGAAATGCTAAATAGTAGTAGTAGGTCACCAACCCCCTCCTACCCAAAAAAAAATAAAAAATTTAAACATTTTTTTCCAGCCTCTATGCCAGCCTCAAATGTCATACCCAGCTCCATGACAGTAGTATGCAGGTCCGTGGAGCAGTTTTTAGTGGGTGCAGTGCACTTAAAGCAGGCGGACCCAGGCCCATCCCCCACTACCTGTTACACTTGTGGTGGTAAATGTGAGCCCTCCAAAACCCACCTGAAACCCACACCGTACCCACATCTAGGTGCCCCCCTTCATCCCTAAGGGCTGTGGTAGTGGTGTACAGTTGTGGGGAGTGGGTTTTTGAGGGGCTCAGCACACAAGGTAAGGGAGCTATGCACCTGGGAGTAATTTCTGAAGTCCACTGCAGTGCCCCCTAGGGTGCCCGGTTGGTGTCCTAGCATGTGAGGGGGACCAGTGCACTACGAATGCTGGCTCCTCCCATGACCAAATGGCTTGGATTTGGTCGTTTTTGAGATGGGCGTCTTCGGTTTCCATTATTGGTGAAAACCGAGGTCGCCCATCTCTAAGGTCGACCATCTCAACATTTAGGGCGACCATCTCTTAGGTCGACCGAAATGTTGAAATTTAGGCGTCCCCGGCCGTATTATCGAAACGAAAGATGGACGCTCATCTTGTTTCGATAATACGGGATGCCCCGCCCCTTCACTGCACCGTCCTTGGAGATGGTCATCCCCGTTCGATTATGCCCCTCCTTTTTTTTGTTACATTTGTACCCCGCGCTTTCCCACTCATGGCAGGCTCAATGCGGCTTACATGGGGCAATGGAGGGTTAAGTGACTTGCCCAGAGTCACAAGGAGCTGCCTGTACCTAAATTGGGAATCGAACTCAGTTCCTCAGGACCAAAGTCCACCACCCTAACCACTAGGCCACTCCTCCACTCCTTACGTTATAAACTTTGATCCTTTAGTGGCACAGTTAGCCCATAGGTTACAAATTTGGCATCATGTTCTGGTAGCTTTGGTGGAACAAATCATCACTTTGTAAGTTATCCAAATGTTACCAACAACACTCTCTCCATCCCACGAAAAAAAAAATCAAATCGCTTACTTTCGCGAATTCTGTGGCAGGGAAAGAGAGCGTGATTGCCTTTTTCTGTCCTATACAAGCCTCGTGCTAAGGAAGGAATGGGACTATTAGATATTCAATTATTAGCTTTAGTGAGTGGCATGAAGCATGTGGCAGACTGGTTTCGTGGTACGTCTTACTTTTCCGTACAAGAAGCAGAGGTTGGTCTGGAAGCCCCCTGGCATTTTAGTTTCCTATTACATACAGACACACTACACTGGAGTTCACATGCAACACATTCTCTATTTTATTCACTACTTCGAAAGGTATGGAGAAGGGTGGGTAGAACGTTGGGTCAGGATTTACGGGTGATACCCTTCCTCCCATTGGTTGGAAATTAAGCATTCCCTCCGGGATTTTCTGAAGGAGCGTTCAGGCAATAGGTGTCACAATGTGGTGAACGACAATGGACATTTGAAGTCCTTGACAGATTTGCGGAGAGAATTAGGTCCAGAGGTATATTTCCAATATTACCAGTTGAGCCATTAAGTGGCTTCATTGCCAGCAGGGGCGCTTTCCTCGTCCTCTCACAAAGCCTATATGGAGGCGTATTGGTTAGATGCACAATTACTAGTCCCCCTACGATGCTTCCATAGACAGTTTCAAGATTTAGTTGAACAACTGCCTAATAGGGATTATCTCACCAAATGGAATCTGGATTTGGGTATCTCCATTACTGAAGAACAATTTAAACACTCTATCCTTCAGAGGTATACCGTAACCTTGGATGCTCTGCACGATGATTTGCAATATCAGTTTTATTTCCGCCTTTATGTCTCTCCACATAGAGCATATTTAGCTACTTTAAGACTAAGGGCAGAGTGTCCGAAGTGTTCTCAGGAACCTGATACTTTGGAACATATGTTTTGGAGATGTCCACAGATATTGTCTTTTTGGAACCAGATGGTCTCTCATGTTAATTGTCTTTGGAATAATAGGTGGGATTGGGGACCCGCACCCCTCGGGCAAGGCCCCACAGGACCAAGCCAAAGCTCCACACATTGTCACTAAGTGCAACTGGGGGCTGCAGAGCAAATTTCCGAGCTCAACCAAGTACAGTCCTGAGACTGTGACCTCGAAGCTGCCGTTAGACTCAACCACGTTGTGCGGTTTAAGCCAGCAGAGTGGGGAGATAGGTCAGGGACAGGAGCACCGTCAGCACGACCTACCACCTGCTAAAGGTAAAGAAAAATACTGACAAGGGAGCACCACAGCTCATACCGATGTCACTGGCAGAATTCATTTTTTTCCTACCTCCACCTGCTAGTAGGAATGGATAACACTCCTTTGTGCAGAACATAGTAACATAGTAGATGACGGCAGAAAAAGACCTGCACGGTCCATCCAGTCTGCCCAACAAGATAAACTCATATGTGCTACTTTTTGTGTATACCTTACCTTGATTTGTACCTGTCCTTTTCAGGGCACAGACCGTATAAGTCTGCCCCGCAATATCCTCGCCTCCCAACCACCAGCCCCGCCTCCCACCAGCGGCTCTGGTACAGACTGTATAAGTCTGCCCAGCACTATCCCCACCTCCCAACCACCAGCCCCACCTCCCAACCACCGGCTCTGGCACAGACCGTACAAGTCTGTCCAGCACTAACCCCGCCTCCCAACCTCCAGTCCCGCCTCCCACCACCGGCTCTGGCACAGACCGTATAAGTCTGCCCAGCACTATCCCCGCCTCCCAACCACCAGCCCCGCCTCCCACCAGCGGCTCTGGTACAGACTGTATAAGTCTGCACAGCACTATCCCTGCCTCCCACCACTGGCTCTGGCACAGACCGTATAAGTCTGCCCAGCACTATCCCTGCCTCCCAACCACCAGCCCCGCCTCCCACCAGCGGCTCTGGTACAGACTGTATAAGTCTGCCCAGCACTATCCCTGCCTCCCACCACCGGCTCTGGCACAGACCGTACAAGTCTGCCCCGCACTATCCCTGCCTCCCAGAACGGTGGAGTAGACCATAAGAAAACAGCTATCTCCACTTATAATTCAAGCCGCTGCATTCTGAACATGCTGAAGGGTGTGTGGAGAACACTGAGAAAGACCTAAATAAAGCCACAGCAATAATCTAGGTGCAATATTACCAAAACCTGGATGACGGCACAAAAATGTTCAGCTGATAAGAAAGGTCTCAAATTACAAATAGGGCAGAGCTAAAGATAGAATTTGAGCCTTCACTGTAAGCTGAAAATCAAGAATAACTCCCAATTTCGAATTGTATACAAATAGGAACTACCCACTGAACTATACAAAAAGAAGACAGCAAATCATATGATAAGGTTCTTCCCAGAAACAGAGCCTCAGTATTTCTGATTCCCAGAGACAAATGATTTGTATCCTATTAGGGTGTCTAATGTTGAGGTTAATGGCTCTACTTGATTTGTTAAATTTAGGTACCAAGTCTTCATGTCTTTGTCTTTTCTATTTTTGGGAATGGTTTTTGCTTCTTTTTTTTTTCTTACACTTCATATTTTTATTTATGAACTAGTGAGGTCACAGGCTAAACAGATTGAGAGAATTATTCTCTTTTCCTTTTTTTATTTTTTCTTTCATGTGTTATTTATTGTACTAGCCTGTAGCAAGTTAATCTTGAGAAAGAAAGAAAGACTCAATTTTTGAAACCACAAATTCAATGTCTGCTTAGAAAACTATTCTTCATATCTGAATCAGAGAGACAATAGACATGAAAAAGCTACTTTCCATAAGAAATATGAAAACTTTACTTAATCAATAGTGAATAAACACACATACTTACTAGAATGTTTGTCTGCTAGCATTATGAGGCTGTTGGAAATATCCCGTCGTCTGTAATAGCATACTACTTTTGCTTCCACATTGCCACTGGCAGTCTACGAAGTAAAAATTGAAAATATATTGCTTAAAATGTTATCTATCATCAGCTTAATGAGCTGTTGAAGTTTTGGAAAATGAGTACTGAACGTGACTAAACAGATGAAAAACAAAAGGGTCCTTTTGCTAAAGCTTAGCGCATGCTAACAGACGTTAGGGTGCACTAAGTGCCAAGTGGCCCAGTAAGTATAAAATAGGACACACAGCATTTAGTGATTAGTGCAGCAGACTTTGATCCTGGGGAACTGGGTTCGATGCTCACTGCAGCTCCTTCTGACTCTGGGCAAGTCATTTAACCCTCCGTTGCCCCTGGTACAAAATAAGTACCTGAATATATGTAAACCGCTTTGAATGTAGTTGCAAAAACCTCAGAAAGGCGGTATATCAAGTCCCAGTTCCCTTTCCCTATTTGAGATTCTGCATGGAATGTTGCTAAGAGATTCTGTTGCTACTATTTGAGATTCTACATGGAATGTTAATGTTGTTATTCCACTAGCAACATTCCATGTAGAAGCCTGCCCTTACAGAACAGCAACACGGCAGCGCAGGCTTCTGTTTCTGTGAGTCTGACGTCCTGCACGTACGCATTGCTGATCTGCAAGGGCAGGCTTCTACATGGAACGTTGCTAGTAAAGGAGTAGCCTAGTGGTTAGTGCAGTGGACTTTGATCCTGGGGAACTAGGTTCGATGCCCACTGCAGCTCCTTCTGACTCGGGGCAAGTCACTTAACCCTCCACTGCCCCAGGTACAAATAAGTACCTGTATATATATATTTTTTTTTTTTGTTACATTTGTACCCCACACTTTCCCATTCATGGCAGGCTCAATGTGGCTTACATGGGGCAATGGAGGGTTAAGTGACTTGCCCAGAGTCAAAAGGAGCTGCCTGTGCCTGAAGTGGGAATCGAACTCAGTTCCTCAGTTCCCCAGGACCAAAGTCCACCACCCTAACCACTAGGCCACTCCTCCACATATACTATGCAAACCACTTTGAATGTAGTTGCAAAAACCACAGAAAGGTGGTATATATCAAGCCCCATTTCCCATTCCCTTTCTCTAGTGTGCACTAATGTTTGTTAGCGCACGCTAAGCATTAGTAGAAGGGCCCCAAAGTTGTTTATCTGTAACACACATTTTCTGAAGACACAGCCACAAAAGTAGATTAAGTGAATGTGCTTAGACATTAAGGAGGAATTCTATAAAAGATTTATTTTAGCTCAAAGACCATTTTACGCACATAAAAAGGTTTTTATTAAATTACCGAAGTTTACAAACATAGAAATTACCCCTGAGTTTACATGCATACAAACTGGCAGGTATTTTTTATGCAACCCACATGTAGGCATATTCAGGGGCACAGTTTGGGCAGGGAACAGGCAGAGTCGCAATTTATACACATACTGGCCAATATTAAAAGTGAGTTAAATGGCTGGTTGCAGCTATCTGGTCACTTTCAGCGGCACTTAACCGGTTAGTGCCGCTGAAAATAACCATTCAGCGTCAAACTTCAAGTCGGCTATGTCGAGGGCATTCTATGGGCAGAGTAAGACATAACCATTAAATACCAACTAATAGGGTGTGGAAAAATCACTTAAAAAATTAATACCTCAATACTGCCTTTTCCACTCAACAGTGCCGAAAATGGTGCAAAAATCAGTGATTATAGTTTATTCTATTAATTATAAATTTATTTTTATTTTTAAAGGAGGAAAAAAGAGCCTCACAGAGCTCCTAGACTATATAACCGTCTATTGGAGCTAAAACGGATGTAAATCTATCCTCTGTTCATCATAGTACATAGAACATAGTAACCCATGGAACTTTGTAAGTCTAAGTACTTTGAACTGGAGAGAGGAAGCCTGACACTGAAACCCTGAGATTTGGAGAATCAGCAATACGAGAAAGCTCACTGAGAAGGTTTCATGAATGCTCTAGCCCACAACATTACCTCCAAGATCACTGCCTAATAGATAAAGATAATCCCAGAGCTTCAAGGCCTTAAGGGACAAAAAACTAAGACCACTGAGTCAACTTCCTCATGAAGAGCCTGGATGAGTCAGGCAATGCGTGCCCCCCACCCCAAAGAGAACCACTCTTACCCATGCCCTCCTACCCCACAGACGCAGGCAGGATTGGAGCCCTCTCCAAGTCTGATCCTTCCCTCAGCATCTGGGCCTCTTGGCCCCACAGGCTGAACCTAGAGGGTTCCAGACTATTAATCAGCCCCTATGACCCACAAGCCTTCCTGAGTTGCCCTGAGATTAAGCCCAAAAGTCTAAAAGAGTTCTCCTCAAGCAGTCAGCAAGAGCCTCATAACACTGCGGCCCCCTTCTCAAAGAAAGGCATTAGACACTCATTGGTTGCATGAACAGTCTGAATGACCTGCTTCAGACCATGGGAAAATTAGGTTCTTACCGTGATAATTTTCTTTCCTTTAGTCATAGCAGATGCAGCCATTACAGATGGGTTATGTCCATCAACCAGCAGAGGGAGATAGAGAGCACACTTTTTTCAGTGCCTCATACCAGCTTGCTCCACTGCCTCTCCTTCAGTAATCTCTATCTCCCCTAGCAGAGTGGTTGTAGCATCTTCGAGCTCCATCAAAAATCTGCCTGGAGGTGGCTCCTGGCTTGCCAGTTGTTAGCCGGGGTGTTGGAGGCTATAGCAGCTTCACTTTAAAGGCACATAGGTTCGCCCTTTCCCTGCCTTACCCATACCTCCGTGGATGTGGACACATTGCTTAGCTTTCCCTGTCCTTCCCCACCAACAGTGGATGCAGGCACATAGGTTCGCCCTTTCCCTGCCGTTCCCACTCACTGGAGCCTCCGGAGTTCTATTTACCTCTGCTTTCCTCACAGCGTTAAAAAAAAAAAAAAGGAACAGAGGTTTTTCCTTGCCTTTTCTGTGGGACCGGAGCTGTGATACTCGGTCCAGTGAGGTAAGAGTGTTTTCTGACTCCTCCGGGGTGGGCCCGCGATCGGGGCGATTTGGCGCGAACCGCCATTTTTAATTTTACCGCCGTATAGCAAACCGCAATGGGAATAACATGAGCTTTCCTCACAGCGAACGATGGCCCTACAACAAAGGGCATTAACTCAGAATGGAGGGAATGAAACATCCTCCCGGAGGGCATAAACTCATCCTCCACTGAGACATAACTGGAGGGAATAAACTCATCCTCCCGGAGGGAATAAACTCATCCTCCAAAACATGAAACTGGAGAGAATTAAGTCATCCTCCTTTAATTGAACAAGAATCTTGAAGACTGTTTCCGACTTTCTCCCAAGGACGGAATCTCCAGGAAACATGAACAGAACCTGAAATAGATTTACAGCAGATAGCAATCAGACAGGGAGGGATCATGGCTGCATCTGCTATGACTAAAGGAAAGAAAATTATCACGGTAAGAACCTAATTTTCCCTTCCTTGTCATCAAGCAGATGCAGCCATTACAGATGGGATGTATCAAAGCAATCCCTAGATAGGGCGGGAACAAGCCACACCACGCGCCAGCACTTGCGCTCCAAAATGTGCGTCCCTCCTGGCAGCCACATCCAGCCTGTAATGTCGGGCAAAAGAGAGCTTAGAAGCCCATGTTGCTGCACTACAAATCTGTTGAAGAGAGAGTGCTCCAGTTTCAGCCCAACAAGAGGAAATTCCTCTAGTGGAATGCGCCTTAAAGGCATCAGGCGGAGGCCAGCCGGCAAGCAAATAAGCTGAAAAGATAGATTCTTTAAGCCAGCAGGCAATAGTGGCTTTAGACACTGGAGACCCTCTGCGAGGCCCTGATAGCAAAACAAACAGATGATCAGAGGTCCTGAAAGAGTTAATAACTCGCAGATACTGCAACAGAGTCCTGCGCACGTCCAACAGGTGCAATTGCCCAAAAGATTCTGGAAACTCCTCCTTGACAAAGGAGGGCAAGAAAATAGATTGGTTTAGGTGAAACGCTGAAACCACCTTAGGCAAGAAGGAAGGCACGGTCCGAACCGTGACCCCGGACTCCGAAAACTGCAGAAAAGGGTCTCTACAGGACAGCACCTGGAGCTCTGACACCCGTCTCGCCGAAGTAATGGCCACTAAAAAGACTGCCTTCAGTGTCAAATCTTTCTCTGAAGCACACTGAAGCGGTTCAAAGGGAGCACCCTGAAGGGCTTTCAGCACTAGCCCCAGGTTCCACGCTGGACAAGGTGCACGCACGGGAGGAAGGAGCCGAAGCACCCCTCTAAGAAACCGTGCCACATCTGGATGAGCAGCTAAAGACACGCCTTCAACCTTGCCACGCAGGGAGGCCAACGCTGCCACTTGCACCCGAAGGGAATTATAGGCCAAGCCTTTTTGTACACCATCCTGCAAAAAGTCCAGAATCGGCGAGACAGGAGCCCGCAGGGGTGTGATCTCTTTAGAAGCACACCAGACTTCAAACTGGTGCCAAATCCTGGCATAAGCCACAGAAGTGGAACGCTTGCGGGCTTGCAGGAGAGAGTGGTAATTACTTTATTGGAATAGCCTTTGTCTCTCAATTGCGCCCTCTCAATCGCCAGGCCATAAGACCAAATCAGCCGGCGTCCTCCATGGTCACCGGACCCTGTGACAACAGGTTGGGAACCAGAGGTAACTGAAGGGGATCCTCTACGAGCATCTGTCGGAGGTCCGCATACCAAGGCCTCCTGGGCCAATCCGGGGCGACGAGAACCACTTCTCCTGGATGCAGCCGAATCCGCAGGAGCACTCGCCCTATCAAGGGCCACGGAGGGAACACATACAGTAGGCCCGGAGGCCAAGGTTGAGCCAAGGCATCAACCCCGCCGAGCGAGGATCTCTCCGTCTGCTGAAGAAGCACAGGACTTTGGCATTGGTGCTTGTCGCCATTAGATCCATCACGGGGTTGCCCCACTTGGCACATATCTGCAGGAATACTTCGTCTGCAAGTTCCCACTCCGCTGGATCGATCTGATGCTGCTTAGATAATCGGCTTGCACGTTGCTCTGACCTACAATGTGAGCTGCCGACAGAAACTGTAGATGCAGCTCAGCCCAGTGGCAAATCAGTTCGGCCTGCGCGGCTAGAGCTCTGCACTGAGTGCCGCCTTGTCGATTTATGTAGGACACTGCTGTCGTGTTGTCCGACATCACTCTGACAGCCAATCCTTCCAGGGTCACTTCAAAGGCCAGAAGCGCCTGAAACACCGCTTTCAACTCTAGGCGGTTGATGGACCACTCCGACTCCTCGGGTGTCCATAGACCCTGGGCATGCTTCCCCTTGCAATGTGCGCCCCAGCCTTTCAGGCTGGCATCTGTCACCACTAGGCACCAATCGGGGAGTGCCAGCGGCATTCCTCGCTGCAGCATGCTGTCTGAGAGCCACCACTCCATGCTGAGTCGGGCCGCAGGGAGCCAAGAGTCTGCATTGATAATCCTGAGATACTGGAGACCATCCTTGGAGTAGAGCATACTGTAGAGGTCTCAGGTGCGCTCTCGCCCAGGGCACCAGTTCCATGGTGGCCGTCATCGATCCAAGCAGCTGGACAATGTCCCAAGCTCGCGGGCGGGGCATCCTCAGGAGCAGACGGACCTGATTCTGAAGCTTGCACCGCCTTTGCTCGGGTAGGTACACATACCCCGAGGCTGGGTCGAACCTGGCCCCCAAATATTCTAGAGACTGCGAGGGGGTCAGGTGACTTTTGGCCAAATTGATGACCCAGCCCAGAGATTGAAGTACTGAGACCACTCTGGCTGTGACATGCTGACTCTCTGCAGCAGACTTTGCTCGAATGAGCCAGTCGTCCAGGTACGGGTGAACCCGAATACCCTCTCGCCTTAGAAAGGCAGCTACTACCACCATAACCTTCGAAAAGGTGCGGGGAGCTGTGGCGAGGCCAAAAGGCAAGGCCCGGTACTGGAAATGCTTTCCCATCACCGCAAACCTCAGAAACTTCTGGTGCGGGGGCCAAATTGGAATGTGCAAGTAAGCTTCTTTCAGGTCCAGAGACGTGAGAAACTCTCCTGGCTGTACCGCCTCAATGACGGAGCGCAGGGTTTCCATGTGAAAATGCCGCACTCTCAGGGACTTGTTTAATTCTTTTAAGTCCAGAATAGGGCGAAAAGACCCTCCTTTTCGCGGCACCACAAAGTAGATGGAGTAGCGGCCGCAGCCGTGTTCGGCGGGAGGTACCGGGGACACGGCCCCTATCTGAATCAGACCTTGCAAAGTCTCCTCTTCCGCCGCCCGTTTGGCGGCAGAACTGCATCAGGACTCCACAAACACGTCTCTTACAGGAGCGTAGAATTCTATTCTGTAACCGTCTCTGATCAGGTCCAAGACCCACTGATCTGAGGAAACGTTGGCCCACTCCTCGGCAAAGAGGGAAAGACATCCTTCGATGACAGGACTCGAGGAGAGGGCCGGCGCACCATCATTGAGAGGGTCGCCCCTGAACTCCAGGCCTTGAGCCAGCGGCTGCGGAACGTTTGTCCGAGCGAAAGGAATTCCTCTGCTGAAAACGGGCACGAGAAGTGAACCCAGCAGAACGCCCCGGGCAGTACCTTCGAGCTTCACGGAAGCGAGGTCTGTAAGAGGAGTGGACCGCCGCACCCTTAGAGGAAGGCCGAGGCCTATCTTCGGGCCAGCGCTGGGGTTTAGCCTCACCCAGGCCCTTCACAATTTTCTCCAACTCCTCACCAAACAGAAGGCCTTGAAAGGGCAACTTCACCAACCTTTGCTTAGAGGCCATGTCCGCCGCCCAATGCCGTAGCCAAAGAAGACGGCGAGCCGCCACTGCTACTGCCATGTGTTTAACCGAAGCTCTGACAATATCATAAAGGGCGTCAGCAAGAAAGGACAAGGCCGACTCCATCCGCGGAGCCACATCTGAAAAGGGCTCCGCTCCATCACCGGGCTGTTCCACTGCCTGTTGCAACCAAGCCAGGCAGGCTCTAGCAGCATAACAACTGCATGCAGACGCCCGAATAGTGAGACCTACAAGTTCAAATGACCATTTAAGTGCTGATTCCAGTCTACGGTCTTGAATATCCTTCAGGGCAACACCTCCTTCAACAGGGAGGGTAGTTCTCTTTGTCACAGCTGTGACTAGGGCATCCACTTTAGGCATAGCAAAGCGAGCCATATGCTCCTCACTCAAAGGGTATAATTGCCCCATAGCCCTGGAAACTTTCAACGGTCCCTCGGGGTCAGCCCATTGAGCCGAAATAAGCTCTTGGATGGAGTCATGCAAAGGAAAGGCTCGAGCAGATTTTTTGGTACTAGCCATCCTAGGATTCACAGAGGAGGCTGAGCCACTGTCAGGGTCCTCAATAGAGAGAGCCTGCAGGGTATCAGAAATCAGCGCTGGCAGCTCATCACGGTGGAAAATCCTCACCGCGGAGGGATCGTCTAGATCCTGAGTCACTTCTGCACCAGACTCTGGCTCCTCAGACCATGAAGGCCTGCCAGAGTCCTCCGAATCCTCACAGCCCGACCACGGGGGGGAAAATGGAGGTGCAGCACTCTCTGAAGGGGAATGAGCCCTTCTGCACTTCATATTCTGCCAATTATCAGGGAATAACGCCTCAGAGGGCATAACCCAGGCTAGAATCCACCGGGGGGGCATAAGAAGAGGCCCCTGCAGGGCTTTGTGGGAGAGCTCTTTAAAGCATGTATGCTTTATGCATTAATAAGACAAAATCAGGGGACAAAAACTCACCCTGGGCACCCGGATCTCTGCCAGGCTAGTAGCTCTCATATCAGCCTCACTCCGAGGCCTCCCCCCGGGCTCAGGACTCTCCATCTCAGCGGAAGTCGCACCATGTGGTAAATTCAAAATGGCGTCTGCTGCCAGCTCAGAGCGCGAAGAATCGTCGCTCGCCATGCTCGGGCCGGCTCTAACGTCTGTACAGCACGATTTACAGAGCCCCGCTGCTGATCTGCGCTTGCCACACTTGGAACAGCACTTTACATTCTTTGCAGCCATCGCTGAAAACGGCGGTAAAATTAAAAATGGCGGTTCGCGCCAAATCGCTCACCCCGGAGGAGTCAGAAAACACTCTTACCTCACTGGACCGAGTATCACAGCTCCGGTCCCACAGAAAAGGCAAGGAAAAACCTCTGTTCCTTTTTTTTTTTTTTTTTAACGCTGTGAGGAAAGCAGAGGTAAATAGAACTCCGGAGGCTCAAGTGAGTGGGAACGGCAGGGAAAGGGCGAACCTATGTGCCTGCATCCACTGTTGGTGGGGAAGGACAGGGAAAGCTAAGCAATGTGTCCACATCCACGGAGGTATGGGTAAGGCAGGGAAAGGGCGAACCTATGTGCCTTTAAAGTGAAGCTGCTGTAGCCTCCAACACCCCGGCTAACAACTGGCAAGCCAGGAGCCACCTCCAGGCAGATTTTTGATGGAGCTCGAAGATGCTACAACCACTCTGCTAGGGGAGATAGAGATTACTGAAGGAGAGGCAGTGGAGCAAGCTGGTATGAGGCACTGAAAAAAGTGTGCTCTCTATCTCCCTCTGCTGGTTGATGGACACAACCCATCTGTAATGGCTGCATCTGCTTGATGACAAGGAAGGGGAGTTTTGCTGTCTGGTAGAAAAATGGCTGCTATTCCCACCAAAACTGCCTCTGCCGCAGCCAGCAGCTGCACTAACAGGAAGATGGCACTGAAACCGACATGCTACTCTTCTCTGGCTCTAGCTCAAGGGACCTTCTGGAACTGCTAGTCAACAAGATCTTTGTTGCCCCATCTCATGCCGAGCAGTAGAAGCCAGCAATGCTACTGATCCACTGGCTACCACATGCCCGGTTTTTGAATGGCCAGGCCATCTGCTGACAAACTCTTAAAACCAGCAATACAAAAGCCATTTCCCCCCCCCCCCCCCATGGCCCAATCCAGTAGCTCATGTGCTTAACAGCAGGTTGCCAGCGTCACTCAGTCACAGACTCAGTTGGACCATGCCTCCCCAACCTCTCTCCCCCAGCATGTCCAGTATTTCTTCCTCTTCCTTCCCTGCCGGTAACTGTGTCTCATTATTCAGCAGTTGACAGCAATTAAGACAGACTGTGACCAGCCATGGGACTTTCCCTCTGCCACTTGCTACCTCCTCTGTTGCAATTCCTGCTTCTGCGTAGGTCAGACAGCTGCAGAGAGAGAATCCCATAGCTGACCACAGGCAGCCTGTCTTAATCACTGCCAGCCACAGCAGGCAAGTTAGAAGGACCCAGTAAGGGGCGAGTGTAAAAATAAATTTAAAATAAAATTTTAATGTTGCATCGCTGGAAAGACTTGGGAACAGGGCTACAGCAAGTGCCAGCCCAGCCAGTGTTGAGGGGTAGAAGCACAGAGGAAGGAGGGAGAAAGAGAAACGTTGCTAGATGTGGCTAGATCTGCAGGCGGGTGAGAGGGAGGGGGAATGAGAGAGAAAAAGAAAGAGACCAGAACAGGAGGGGGGTTAAAGGAAGAGACAATAAGAACCAATAGATCCAAGGAGGGAGGGAAAGAGGGAGAGATGCTGGCCCATGAGGGGAGGGGGTGGCAGGAGAGTGGCAAAGAGAATGCAGCCTGGCCCCAGGATGGGATGAGGAAGTGCAGTAAGAAGGGAAAAGAGAGGGAAGGGACAGGGACATAGAGAAGGAACGTTGGCCAGGAAGAGAGCATAGGGACAGAGGAGCAATGCTGCAGCTGGAAAGGATGACATAGGGACACCAAGGAGCAATGCTGGAAAAGGGTGTGATAGGAACACAAGGGGCAACTGTAAAATGGGGAAATGGGGGCACAAAGAGCCAATGCTGGAAAAGGAATGGGATGGGGAATAGAGGGGTGATGCTGGAAAAGGGGTAGGATAGGGCACACAGGGGCCATACTAGACACAGGGAGAATAGAACACAGAGACCAGATGCTGAACAGAAAAAAAGACTAGGACGCAGAGAGATGATAAAAACATAAGAATAGCCATTCCGGGTCAGACCAATGGTCCACCTAGCCCAGTATCCTGCTTCCAAGCAGTGGTCAATTCAGGTCACAAGTACCTGCTACTGATCCTTTGGACAAACAGTAGCTTTCCCCATATCTATTTCAATAGTAGACTATGGACTGTTCCTCCAGGAACTTGTCCGAACCTTTTTTAAACCTAGATACGCTAACCGCTGATACCATATCCTCTGGCAACGAGTTCCAGAGCTTAACTATTTGTTCAATGAAAACATATTTCCTCCTGTTTGTTTGAAAAGTAGTACCATGTAACTTCCTTGAGTGTCCTCTAATCTTTGTACTTTTTGAAAGAGTAAAAAAATTGATTTATATTTACCTGTCTACACTACTTTTATAGGCCTCAATCATATTCCCCCTCAGCCATCTCTTTTCCAAGCTGAAGAGTCCTAAACCTGTTTAGCCTTTCCTCATATGAGAGGAGTTCCAACCCCTTAATCATTTTGGTCACCTTTCTTTGAACCTTTTCTAATTCTGCTGTATCTATTTTAAGATACGGCAACCAGAATTGCACACAATATTCAAGGTGTGGTGACACCAAGGAGCGATACAAAGGCAATATAATATTCTGTCTTATTTTCTATCCCTTTCTTAATAATTCCTAGCATCCTGTTTGCTTTTTTGGCCGCTGTCACACACTGGACAGAATATTTCAGTGTACTGTCTATGTCACCAAGATCTTTTTCATGAGTGCTGACTCCTAAGGAGGATCTTAGCATCAACTAACTATGATGTGGATTATTCTTCCCAATATGCATCACTTTGCATTTATCCATATTAAATTTCATCTGCCATTTGGATGCCCAGTCTTCTAACTTCCTAAAGCCTTCCTGCATTTTCACAATCCGCATGCGTTAGAACATAAGAATAGCCATACTGGGGGAACATAAGAATAGCCATACTGGGTCAGACCAATGGTCCATCTAGCCCAACATCCTGCTTCCGGTAATGGCCAACAGAAATCCAATTAGCAGCACCATTCCATGCTACCAGTCCCAGGGAAAGCAGTGGCTTCCCCAATGTCCATCTCAATAACAGACTATGGGCTTTTCCTCCAAGAACTTTGAGTGAAAAATATTTCTTCCTATTTGTTTTAAAAGTATTTCCATGCAATTTCATTGAGTGTCCCCTGGTCTTTGTACTTTTTGAATGAGTGAAAAAAATTGATTCACCTCCACCCGCTCCACACTACTCAGGATTTTTTTTTAGACTTCAATCATATTCCCCCCTCAGCTGTCTTTTTTCCAAGCTGAAGAGCCCTAACCTGTTTAGGCTTTCCTCATATGGGAGCAGTTACATCCCTTCTATCATTTGGTTGCTCGTCTTTGAAACTTTTCTACTTCCGCTATATCTTTTTTGAGAAATGGCAACCAGAATTGACCATAACACTCAAGCTGAGAGCGCACCATGGAGCGATACAGAGGCATTATAATATTATGTTTGGTCTTATTTTGCATCCCTCTAACAAACATGAATAGTTTTGTGTTGTCTGCAAATTTAATCGTCTCACTTGGCATTCCCATTTTCAGATCATTAATAAATGTTAAAAGCACAGGTCCCAGTATAGATCCTTGGGGCACTCCACTGTTCACCCTCCTTCAATGAAAGAATTGGACATTTAACCCTACCCTCTGCTTTCTGTCCATCAACCAATTCCTAATCGGATAGTGCTGGGCAGACTTATACGGTCTGTGCCCTGAAGAGCATAGGTACAGGTCAAGGTAGGGTATACACGGAAGGTAGCACACATGAGTTGTCTTGTTGGGCAGACTGGATGGACCGTGCAGGTCTTTTTCTGCCGTCATCTACTATGTTACTATGAGGCATATTTTCAAAGCACTTTGGGAGGCTAAGTTCTATAGGTTTCTATGGAACTTTGGGAGGCTAAGTGCTTTGAAAATGAGCCCCTATGTAATCTACAATAGAGCACTGCCTAGTATCCCACGACTTTTTAATTTTCTCAGGAGTCTTTCATGACGGACTTTGTCAAATGCTTTCTGAAAATCTAGATACACTATATCATCAGCTCACCTTTTTCAACCTGTTTATTCATACCTTCAAAGAAATGAAGCAAATTGGTGAGGCAAGATTTCCCTTGCCTGAATCCATGTTGACTCTGTCCCATTAAACCATGTTTGTCTATGTGTTCAGTGATTTTATTCTTTATTATATTTATTATTTGTTGCATTTGTATCCCACATTTTCCAACCTATTTGCAGGCTCAATGTGGCTTACAATGTTCCGTTATGGCATTCACCATTCCAGAGTAAAAGTTACAGTTGGTGTTACATAGAGAATAGGTTGACATGATAAAATTAAGCCGACAGGCATAGAAAGAAATCGAATAGTTTCCACTGTTTTGGCTGACACTGACATAAGGCTTATCGGTCTGTAATATCCCAGAATACCACAGATCCATTTTTAAAAGTAGACGTTACATTGGCCATTCTCCAATCTTCAGGTACTATGGATGATTTGAACGACAGGTTACAGATCACTAACAGCAGATCTGCAATTTCATTTTTGAGTTCTTCAGTACCTTAGGTTGTATACAATGCAATCCAGGTCATTTTCTACGCTTTAATTTGTCAATTTGGCTCAGTACATCTTCCAGTTTCACCAAGATTTCTTTCAGTTAATCCGCATCGTCACCCTTAAAAACCATCTCTGGTACAGGTAGATCTCTTACATCATCTTCAGTAAAGACGGAGGCAAAGAATTAATTCACCATCTCTACTATGGCTCGTCCTCCTTTTACTCCTTGATGATCTAACAGTCCCACTGCTTCCCTCACAGGCTTTCTGCTTCTGATAAACCTGAAAAGTTATTACTATGAGTTTTTGTCTCCGAGGCAAGTTTCTCTTCGTATTCTCTTTTGGCCTTCTTTATCAATGCTCTGCATCTAACTTGTCTTTGCTTATGCTGCTTCTTGTTTTCTTCATTTGGATCTTTCTTCCATATTCTTAAAGATGTTCTTTTGGCTCTAATAACCTCTTTCACTTCTCCCTTTAACCATGCTGGCTGTTTGCTCTTTTTTCCATATTTATTAATACATGGAAAATATTTGGTCTGGGCTTCCAAAATGGTGTTTTTAAACAACGTCCATGCCCAATTTAAAGTCCTAACCTTTGAAGCTGAGCCTTTCAGCTTTTTTTTTAAACCATTTTCCTCATATCATAGTAACCCTTTCGAATATTAAACGCCGCCACTGTAGATTCCTTAGTGACTAAGCAAAGTTATTAAGCAAATTTGATCATGTTTTGATCACTGTTCCCCAGTGGACCCAACACTATTACCTCTTGTACTAAGTTTTGCATTCAACTAAGGATTAGAACTAAAATAGCTCCCCCTTTTGTTGGTTCCTGGACCAGTTGCTCCAAGAAGCAGTCATTCATTATGTCTAGGAATTTTACCTCCATAGCACTCCCTGATGTGACATTTAACCAGTTAATATTGGGATAATTCTTAAGTTCCTAGTTCTTGGATCTTCTTAATGTGGACTAACTGATATCTACTTTATAGTGCCTGGATAAAAATATTTTTCATGTAATTATATTTTTCTGTATATTTTATGATTTATGTATTTTGCATAAATGTAAAGTTTAAAATTCATAAATAAATAAATATTGGGATAATTGAAATCACCCATTATTATACTGTTGCCAAATTTGCTAGCTTTTCTAATTTCTGTTAACATATTACTACTACTAACTAGCATTTCTAAAGCGCTACTAGGGTTACGCAGCGCTGTACAATTTAAACATAGAAGGACAGTCCCTGCTCAAAGAGCTTACAATCTAAAAGACAAGAGAACAATCTAAGACAAGTGAGCAATCTAGAGAACGAGTGAACAGATAATCTGAGAGGGTGGATAGATTGGAGGACGAGTGAGCAGTTAATCTGATAGGGTGGATAGATTGGGCCATATTTTCATCTGTCTGTTCTGGCCTGGCCGATCGTAGTATAGCCCTATACATATATTCTTTCCCTTCACATATGGAATTTCTATCCATAATGATTCCATGTTCCTGTCTGTGTCATGCAGATTTTTAATTTTGTTTGACTCAATTCCCTCTAACATATAGCACAACCACCCCCCTCCAATTTGATCCACCCTATCACTGTGAAATCATTTATACCCTGATAACACAGTGTCCCATTGATTGTCCTCCTTCCACCACGTCTCTGAGATGCCTATTATATCTACCTCTTCATTTAGTGCTATACACTCTAACTCTCCTATCTTATTATTTTTTAGGCTTCTACCTCACTCTGAACCATGTGCTCCCGAGCAACTGTTGGCTTCCCCCCCCCCCCCCCCCCCCAATTTTACTTTAAAAGCTGCTCTATGTCCTTTTTAAATGTTAGTGCGTTAGTGCCAACGAAGCAAACACCCACAGAAGGTGATCTCTCCACAGGAGAAACAAAGACAAGCGAACGTACAGTGGATCCAAAAAAAATGTCCTCTCACAATGAGTGTCTTCCTGAACAAGGTCTTTATTCAAATCTACACAACTGACCCGACATGTGACGTGTTTCGGCCATAAGGCCTGCTTCAGGGGTCTAATAACGTCTGATGCAAGAGATACCTTGTTGGTCAGATGAGTAAACAGCTCAAAATACTGCTAACAGAGATATTAAGACAAACACTAAATAAAAGGCTGTCATATACGTAACCGTGGGATCTAAACCGCTGAGCAGTTAAACATTAAACCCCAACGTTGTTTTGTGAGAGGACCCTTTTTTTTGATCCACTGTACGTTCGCTTGAGTGCGTTAGTGCCAGCAGCCTGATTCCATCCTGGTTAAGGTGGAGTTCATCCTTTTGGAATAAACTCCTTCTTCCCCAGAATACTGACCAATTCCTAACAAATCTAAATCCCTCCTCCCTGCATCATCTCATCCATGCAGTGAGACTTCAAAGCTCTGCCTACCTCTTGGGTCCTGCACGTGAAAGAGGGAGCACTTCTAGAAATGAACAGTGAACACACAGAGAAGAAATGTTAAATGAAGAAGAGACCCTGCAATGACAGTAAAAAAAAAAAAAAAAAGCCAGAAAGCAAGAAATACACATTGGGATCAACGCAAATGGCAAAATAAAATGCTCAAAGGTAGAAAAAGTATTTTAACTGTAATATGTCAGCTTTTACAGATGCACATTTCTGGTTACAATCGATACCCTTAATATCATTCAAATGCCTACATCAGTTAAACATTGCTGTTAGGATATGTACCACACCTTAAAAGAGAGCATCCGGTACGCCTACCGAGCAACCAGAGCCCAGTATGAACTGATTCCATACTCGTTGGACATTGACTGTAACATCCAAATCAAGGGTGGGCACCCTTTCTATACAGAGGGCTGCATGAATGTCACTACTATCCCAGGCAGGCCACAACATTATTTAATGTCAGTACTGGGAATGCACAGAGCTCCATAGACTTTTTGTGATAAATAAGTAAAGGTTGAACTAAAAATGATGGAAACAAACTGCTAGAGTGGCTATTCTGAAAATATTTGTGAAATACAATATTTAAAATCGCCAAAACTCTGGTTAATTGTGTTTTCTGTGTATAATTCCCATGTTCTCGCAGGCCACATAACATTCAATGCTGGGCTGCATTTGGCCCATGGGCCACAGTTTGCCCACCCCTGATCTAAACGGTAGGACAACACTGATTCATACTGCTATCAGAGGTTGTTCTTCCAGTAACCTACAAATGTACTCGATCTGCAGCCCCTCCTTACCTCTCAACCCTCATCTCCCCTTACGTTCCTACCCGTAATCTCCGCTCTCAAGACAAATCCCTCCTTTCAGTACCCTTCTCCACCACCGCCAACTCCAGGCTCCGCCCTTTCTGCCTCGCCTCACCCCACGCGTGGAACAAACTCCCCGAGCCCATACGCCAGGCCCCCTCCCTGCCCATCTTCAAATCACTGCTTAAAGCCCACCTCTTAAATGTCGCCTTCGGCACCTAACCACCACACCTCTACCCAGGAAATCTAGACTGCCCCAACTTGACATTTCGTTCTTTAGATTGTAAGCTCCTTCGAGCAGGGACCGTCCTTCTTTGTTTAATTTGTACAGCTCTGCATAACCCTAGTAGCGCTCTAGAAATGTTAAGTAGTAGTAGTAGCAGTAAAGTTGTATATATCTACAGCCACTGGTTGGTTTGAGTTGGCTGCAAAATTAATCATTTCTGTTTAAAGATTTTTCTACAAGTACTACAACAGTCATCAACAGAATATTACAGAAATCACAATTCCTATAATCTAAGGCTCATTAACAAATCTGCTTGGCAAGCAATATTATTCTTTACTTCCTGCACCCACTGACACCCAATAATATTTCTGTTCTCTGCTTACCTTGTTAAGTTCTTCTATCCGCCTAATAAGGTATGGATTGCTGGATGAATTTTCAAAGAATACGTAATCTGTAAATAAATAAAGAAAAAGAAACAGAACAAAATGATAAATCTCAAAAAAAAGTACTCTTTCCAATGCAGTTTGTTTTAAAAATGTATTTCTAACTACTGGAGCCTTTGATGGTTAGGATAGCTTTTAAAATCAAACATAGAAAGAAGACATAGAACAAGAGCTTTTGAGACCTCACAAGTTTCCGCAGAGGTAGCCTTACAGGGCCTCAAAAACTCATCTTGTCATTTAGGTTAAGCATCTACCAACTTTGCACTGAGGAATGGTACCATTTTTACCCGTTATATACTCTTTAAGGTCCCAAATCATCCAAATATCGAGTACTGTAATGATTGAAGGGTAAAAAAAAATGGTGAGTTCATGGCAATATGCAATAAAGTATCTCCTGCCATCCACTTCGCTCTTTGTGTTTTGAGTTCACAGCAAAGGCATATTAGATGGAGTACCCCTTTCTGACCACCTCCAGAACCCACTGATCTCAGATGATGTAGGCCCACTCGTGGAGGTAGTGAGCCACCCTTCTCCCTACTGGAATGATTGCGGGGCCCAGCGCACCCTGATTGGGCAGGCCATGCTGCTTCGGCCCTACTGGAGGGGCTAGAATCACTAGATCATTTGGGCCCACAAAAGGTGCTCGGCCTGAGGTGGAGAGTGCCTAGCTGGCTGAAACTGACTTACTCCCTTAGAGTGGCCTCCAGTGACCAAAAATCACTGAGATCCCCTTTGTTGCAGCTCAAGAAGGGAGAGAAAAGGGAGGTGTGCAACTCTCTGAAGAGGAATTTACCCTTCTACGCTTGTCCTGCGGCCAACTGTCTGGGGAAAAAATGCCTGACGGCAATCCTGGGCCGGCCTCCACTGGAGGGGAACCAGGTAGCAACGCAGAGTCAGACACCTGTGGCAGAGCCCTCTTTAACATGAACGCTTTATGTAAAAGTAACACAAACTCAGGGGAAAAAGGCTCACCCTGGCCTCCCGGTTCCAATCCAGGGCAAGCAGCTCCTCTGGTACTCTCCATCCGAGACTGCCCTCCGGCCTCAGACCCCTCCGCTCCTGCGGGGGTTGGACCATGCTGCGCATCCAGATGGTGCCCACTGCCAGCTCCACCGAGCGAGAAGAGACATTGCTCGCCATGCTTGTGCCGGCCCTGACGTCTGAAGAGCACGATTTGCAGAGCCCCGCTGCTGATCTGCGCTTGCCACAACGTGAACAGCGCTTAACAACCTCCGCAGCCATCGCCAAGAACGGCGGAAAATTTCAAAATGGAGGATTCACGCCAAAAACGACCCAATCGCGGGCCCTCCCCGGAGGAGCTACAAGACGCTCTTACCTCAACAGACCGAGTCCCAGAGCTCCGGTCACGCTGCACAGACAGAAGATAGCCTCAGAATCGCAGCGCTAACAAGTGCATCGCGCTTTTTTTTTTTTTTTTAACGCTGTGAGGAAAGTTAGAGGCAACAGCTACAGAGGCACTCCGGAGGTCCAGAAGAGTGGGAAAGGCAGGGAAAGGATGTACCAATGTGCCTGCATCCACATAGCAGAGAGTGGGAAAGGCAGAGATAGGGCAAACCTATATGCCTGCATCCACATAGGGGGAAGGGTAAGGCAGGGAAAGGGCTAACCTATGTGCCTTTAAAGAGGAGCTGCAATAGCCACAACACCCCTGCTACCACTGGCAAAAGCACAGGAGCCACCCCAGGCAGATTCTTGAAGGAGCTCAATAAGCTGCGTCCAACCCTGCTGGGAGATAGAGAATACTGAGAGGCAGATGGAACTAGCCATCCAGGAGGCACTATGGTTTGCAGTGTTCTCTATCTCCCTCTGCTGGTAGGTGGACACAACCCAATCATAATGGATTCATCTGCTGCTGATGACAAGGAATAAGAAATAACAATTCCAAAGGGGAGGAGGGAGGGTAGGTGAGAACAATCAGGCTGCTGTCCTCGGAGAACACCTGCTACAGGTATGTATCATTCGCTTTCTCCGAGGGCAAGCAGGCTGCTTGTTCTCACGACTGGGGTATCCCTAGCTCCCAGGCTCACTCAAAACAACAAACAGGGTCCACTGGGCCTCACAACGGCGAAAACATAACAGAAATTGACCAACGAAGAACAACTAACTGAGAATGCAGCCTGAACAGAATAAAACTGGGCCTAGGGGGGGGTGGAGTTGGATTCTAAACCCTGAACAGATTCTGCAGCACCGACTGCCCAAACCGACTGTTGCGTCGGATATCCTGCTGGAGGCAGTAATGAGATGTGAATGTGTGGACTGATGACCACGTCGCAGCCTTGCAAATCTCTTCAATAGTGGCTGACTTCAAGTGGGCCACTGACGCCGCCATGGCTCTAACACTGTGAGCCGTGACATGCCCCTCCAGAGTCATCCCAGCCTGGGCGTAAGTGAAGGAAATGCAATCTGCTAGCCAGTTGGAGATGGTGCGTTTCCCTACAGCAACCCCCTTCTTGTTGGGGTCAAAAGAAACAAACAAATGGGTGGACTGTCTATGTGGGCTTGTCCGCTCCAGGTAGAAGGCCAATGCTCTCTTGCAGTCCAATGTGTGCAACTGACGTTCAGCAGGGCGGGTATGAGGCCTGGGGAAGAATGTTGGCAAGACAATTGACTGGTTCAGATGGAACTCCGACACCACCTTTGGCAGGAACTTAGGGTGAGTGCGGAGGACTACTCTGTTATGATGAAATTTGGTACAGGGAGCATGGGCTACCAAGGTTTGAAGCTCACTGACCCTCCGAGCTGAAGTGATTGCCATCAAGAAAATGACCTTCCAGGTCAAGTACTTCAGATGGCATGAATTCAGTGGCTGGAAAGGAGATTTCATCAGCTGGGTGAGGATGACGTTGAGATCCCATGACACTGTGGGAGGCTTGACAGGGGGCTTTGACAAAAGCAAACCTCTCATGAACCGAATGACTAAAGACTGTCCAGAGATAGGCTTACCTTCTACATGATAATGGTAAGCACTAATCGCACTAAGATGATTCCTTATTGAGTTGGTTATGAGACCAGACTCCGATAGTGTCCTGAACATCTTCAGTCAAATCAGTCCAAAGAAGTGACCTCACATAATGTTTAAGTTGCATGTAAGCAAAATAGTCTCGTTTAGGTAGTACAAATTCTCTCTACAGGTCCAGAAATGTATTAATCGCTCCTTCCTCTGTAAGAATTTGCAGTAGATACACTGAATATTTGCTCATTGCTCAAAGCCTACCTCTTCAATGTCGCCTTCGGCACCTAATCACTACATCTCTTCTCAGGAAATCTCATCTACCCCAACTTGACATTTCGTCCTTTAGATTGTAAGCTCGTCTGAGCAGGGACCGTCCTTATTCGTTAATTTGTACAGCGCAGCGTAACCCTAGTAGCGCTCTAGAAATGTTAAGTAGTAGTAGTAATATGCAATATTGCTCTGTGCAAACTACAAACATATAAGATATACACATTTGTCAAAACTAGCAGTGATGTGTAGTCCGCCATCAGGCAAGAAACAGTTTAAAAAAAAAAATTCCCTGTTGTCATTTTATGTCTGGAGAGGCAAGCATGCAAGGACAGGCCCATGACAAGTAGACTCACATCAAAATAAACGGGAAACAAAGAGACACCAATGATACGCTGCCCTGAGTACTGAGATCAAGATATGGTAGTGGCAACCTTTTTCCCACTATTATAGCCAGTCCTTTTAACAGTGGAAAAAGTTTCTTTCTTTCTTTAAAAAACTGTTAGAACACACAGATCATACGATCACTGTTATGCCCAATCATATCATGTGGTGATACAGTTGCTGGCAACCTTTATATATAAAGGACAAATGAGAAAGGCAGGTATCTAAGGTGAACATAATAGAAGAAGACAGGCTGACAAGGATGAAGTACACCAATTGAAAAATCATGGTTTATCATGAACAAAGTTGTTTTTGCCATGATGGTGTACGTCTTCACTGTCAACTGGGCCCAGTCCTCTTTGATTGTGTCAACCTTTCTATAGAGAACCGTCATGTCAAACTCCTTTTATACGCTTTATGGATTCCATACCAGATACTTTTTTTTGTTTTGTTTCTTTCCAAATTAATGCATGATGTAATTCAAATGAATTTATAAATCTGTTAAAACCAAAAACAAATAAAAGGCATTTTGCACAACCTTTGTGGTTGGCTGGGGGGGGGGGGGGGGGGGGGGTTTGACCGATGATTATAAAGAGCACACACATATGACCATGAGGTTATGAGGTCTTTTCCCCCATTTTTTCACCTTTTTTGCTTGATTGGTGTTCTACCCCTATTATAGCCACACCCCTTATACCAGCCATGGCGCATATAAACAGACATCATTGAAAATATTATACTAGTATAGGAGAAAAAAATAACGTGATTTTTTTTTTCATTATAAATAATTTCTGTAAGCTGTTACAGCTCCAGCATACCCAGTGCAAAATAAGACAGCAGATGTAAATTCTCAAATTGGACATATTCCAAACACAAATGAAAATAAAATGATTTTTTCTACCTCTGTTGTCTGGTGACTTTGTTTTTCATCCATATTGGTCCCAGTCTCAGATTCTGCTGCTCTCTATCTGTTCTCTTAACTCCGTTTCCAGGGCTTCCTTTCCATTTATTTCCTCCTTTCTTCTTCATTTCTTGCCCTACATCCATAAGTAAAAGCTGTGTCCTCCTCCGTGGAATTGACTGGAGGAGGTATAACATGGATCCAGCTTTTGCCTATTTTCTCCATCTATGTGCAGTTTTTCTCTTCTCTTCCCTTTCTCTCACCTCCATCCATGTGCATCGTCTTCTTTTTTCTTTCCTCCCCTCCATCCATGTCCAGCACTCCTTCTCTCTTCTTCCCTCCATCCATGTCCAGCATTTCTCCTCTCTCTTCCCTCCCCTGTATCCATATCCCTCTTCTCCATCCAAGTCCAGCATTTCTCCTCTCCCCGCCAAATCCTCCATCAATCCATGTCCAGCAATTCTCCTCTAACTCCTGCTCTCCTCTCTATCCATTTCCAGCATGTCTCCTCTCTCCCCTGCCCTCCCCTCCCATCCATGTCCAGCAATTCTCTCTTCCCTGTCCTCCCCTCCATGTCCAGCATGTCTCCTCTCTCCCCTGCCCTCCCCTCCATGTGCAGTGATTCTCCTCTGCCCCTGTCCTCCTCTGCCATCCATGTCCAACAATTCTCCTCTCCCCTTCCCTCCCCTCTCATCCATGTCCAACGATTCTCCTCTCTCCCCTGCCTTCCCCTTCCATCCATGTTCAGCGAATCTCTCTTCGCAGACCTCCCCTCCCATCCATGTCTAGTATGTCTCCTCTCTCCCCTGCCCTCCCCTCTCATCCATGTGCAATGATTCTCCTCTGCCCCGTCCTCCCCGCCCGTCCATGTCCAGCGATTCGCCTCTCCCCTGCCCTCCCCTTCCATCTGTGTCCAGCAATTCTCCTCTCTCCCCTGCCCTCCCCTCCCATCCATGTCCAGCAATTCTCTCCTCCATGCCCTCCCCTCCATGTCCAGCATGTCTCCTCTCTCCCCTGCCCTCCCCTCTTATCCATGTGCAGTGATTCTCCTCTGCCCCCTGTCCTCCCCTGCCATCCATGTCCACCGATTCTCCTCTCTCCCCTGCCCTCCCATCCATGTCCAGCAATTATCTCTTCCCTGCCCTCCCCTCCCATCCATGTTCAACATGTCTGCTCTCTCCCCTGCCCTCCCCTCCCCCTCTCATCCATGCCCAGCAATTCTCCTCTGCCCCCTGTCCTCCCCTGCCATTCATGTCCAGCGAATCTCTCCCCTGCCCTCACCTCTCATCCATGTCCAGCGATTCTCCTCTCCCCTGCCCTCCCATCTATGTCCAGCGATTCTCCTCTCTCCTCTGCCCTCCCCTCCCATCCATGTCCAGCGATTCTCCTCTCTCCCCTGCCCTCCCCTCCCATCCATGCCCAGCAATTCTCTCTTCCCTGCCTTCCCCTCAAATCCATGTCCAGCGATTCTTCTCTCTCCCCTGCCCTCCCGTCCCCTCCATGTCCAGCGATTCGTTCAAGCCCCAGCCCCCCCCCCCTCCATGTCCAGCGATCCGTTCAAACCCCAGCTCCCCGACTTTCCGTTCGTGCACCCGTGCTCCCTGCCTTGAAATCTTTAGTTTACCCAAAGTCACGGCGAAGCGGCAGTAAAAGCAGCAGGCAGACAGGCTCGCCTCATCGCTTCCCTTCCCTCTCAGCGCATTCAGCCCTCGCGGAAAGGAAATTACATCAGAGGTAAGGCGGGACACGCTGAGAGGGAAGGGAAGCGACGAGGAGCGCGCCTGCCTGCCTGCTGCCTTTACTGCCGGTTCGCCGCGACTTCGGGTAAACTAAAGATTTCAAGGCAGGGAGCACGGGTGCACGAACGGAAAAGAGCGGGCACGTGAGCTAGACCTCACAAAAAAGGTGCCGGTACGCAGTACCAGCGCGTACCGGCACAAAAAAAGCACTGGTGTCAGGTATCCTGCTCAAGGCAGTAGTGAGATGTGAATGTGTGGACTGAAGACTACGTTGCAGTCTTGCAAACTTCTTCAATAGTGGCAGACATAAAATGAGCTACCAATACAGCCATGGTTCTGACACTGACAGCCTTGACATGACCTTCCAGAGTCAGCCCAACCTGGGCATAAATGAACGAAATACAATCTGCCAGCCAACTGGAGATTGTGTGTGCGTTTCCCAATGGCAACTCCCATCCTATTCAAAAGAAACAAAAAGCTGGGTGGACTGTATGTAGGGCCTAGTCCACTTCAAATAAAAGGCCAATGCTCGCTTGCAGTCCAAGATGTGCAGTTCGCTTTCGCCAAGATGGACATATGGTTTAGGAAAGAATGCAAGTAGAACTATCAACTGGTTCAGATGGAACTCTGACACTACCTTAGGCAGGAACGTAGGGTGCATACAGAGAACTAGTGTGTTATGATGAAATTTAGTGTAAGATGGATCTACCTAAAGCTCACTGACCCTGTGAGCTGAAATAACAGCCACCAAAATAAGACCTTTCAGGTCAAGTACTTCAGATGACAGGAATCCAGTGGTTCAAAAAGAGCTTTCATCAGCTGGGTGAGGACAACATTGAGGTCCCATGACACAGGCAGAGGTTTGGCAGGAGGCTTTCTCAAAAGTAAACCTCTCATGAAGCAAACTTGAGATGGGCCTACCTTCTACGCGGTGACAGTAAGCACTAATCGCACTAAGGTGAACCCTTACAGAGTTGGTCTTGAAACCAAACTCAGAAAGGTGTAGATTTTCAAGCAGGGTCTGTGAAGGGCAAGAAAGAGGATCTAGAGCCTTGCCCTCACACCAGACAGAAAACCTCCATCTGAAAGAACAGCACCTCATAGTGGAATCTTTCCTGAAAGCCAACAAGACCCTGGAAACACAGGAAGATGCAAGGAAGCAAATTCTAAGCTCCAGACATCCAAGCTGTGAGGGCCAGGGACTAGAGGTTGAGATCCCTCATTCTGCGTGATGAGGGTCTGAAAACACTCCTATCTCCAAGGTTCTTTGAAAGACAACTCCAGAAAAAGAAGGAACCAGATCTGCTAGGGCCAACATGGAGTGATCAGGATCATGGTCCATCAGTCTGGCTTGAGTTTCAGCAAAGTCCTCCCTACAAGAGGGAAGGGAAGATACGCATACAGAAGTCCTGTCCCCCAATGGAGGAAGGCATCCAAAGCTAGTCTGTTGTAGGCCTTGAGCCTTGACAGAACTGAGGGACTTTATGATTTAGCTGAGTGGCAAAAAGATCCACTGAGGGTGTGCCCCACACTTGGAAGATCTCACGGGCAATGCCCATGTTGAGTGACCACTCATGAGATTGCAAGACCCTGCTCAGTCTGTCGGCCAGGCTGTTGAATTTCCCACCAGGTAAGTAGCCTTGAGAAGCATCCCATGCTGGACTGCCCACTGCCACATCTGGATGGCCTCGTGGCACAGTGGGCATGATCCAGTACCTCCCTGCTTGTTTGTGTAGTACACTACAACCTGTCTGTTTGAATGAATATAATCTGGTTGGACAGTCAATCTCTGAAAGCCTTTAGAATGTTCCAGATTTGCTCATAGCTCCAGGAGGATGATCTGAAGATCTGATTCCTGAGCTGACCAAGCACCCTGAGTGTGATACCCATCCACATGAGCTCCCCATCCCAGGTGGGATGTATCCATCGTCAGCATCTTCTGGGGCTGAGGAATTTGGAATTGAAGATCTGTAAGGGTATTTTCCTGTTCTCTCACCTTTGCTGGTCTGAGGCCTGTCCAAGCCTGAACAATCTTTTACCAACCAATATGGATTCTACAGCCTATGCCCTGAATACATCTGAAACTATCGGTAACCAGCTTTTCAGAAAGGAAAATTACTGCTTGGCATACCCATGATGACTTCATCCAAGGACACGTTGTTTAGCCTACGGTTATCTCCATGGAAGCGCGGAGGAAGTTACCTTAAAGACGACAAATGTCTCTGGGAGTATATGTGAATCAAGAGGGAGGTTGCTACCATCAGCCTCGTGTCTGGTAAGAGTTTCTTTGCTGCAATCATAAGGCCTTGAATTGTCCGCCATGAATATTGCTGGACAGAAGTACACCGTTTATGATTGGTCAATAGGTATCACCTGACCCAGAAAGATGCCAATATTGGACTGCAGAGGAAGAAAGAAGAGGGAATGAACAGAAGACTTGTTGGTGGATAGATTGCTCTGAGAGGTGCTAGAGAGACTGATTTTTCTAAACACACCAGTGAACTGAATTCCTTGTGATAAAGTTGACAAGGTCAGTTCCACTGCAGCACTAAGGCCTTACCCAAAAGACTGTGTAATCAGTATACAGAGTAAAGACCTTGGATTTTATTCCTGGACTAAGATAGACTCACAAGCTCCATCGTGGCCCCCACAGTGGTTCCAGCAATACTGCATTCAGCAGTAGGTTTAATGTCATCTCTCAGCATCTCTTCTCAAACGACTCCTTCCCCTCGCATGGTTGCTGGATTACCCATAGGTTTTCACTGATTAGGGGACAGGAGGTTGGACCCCAGCTGATGATGTCACCACAAAGGGCTACATTATAGTTTGTCTCAAAACAGGAATGGAGGAAATCACCATAGAAACTGCCAAAATTCAAATTCTGCCTTGGCATTTCTTTGGCATAATGGAGCAGTGATGAGTACACCATCTTGTCCCTCCCATCTCCGGCATCTTTACTTATTGTCAAAGTTTACTCCATTAAACAGAAGCTTCTCTTAGAAAGATAGATCATTGTATAAATGACCAAACAGTTCTACCTTATGGCTAGAGGCTGTAAAGTAAACCCTTTCATTTAAACCAATATTACAAGCTCCTGGCTCTGTTACATCTTGGCATCCGATGGTGTCTTTATAAAACAGGCCACTTATAAAAAGCATTTTGGGAGTCCTCTGTTGTTTAAATCCAAACAATCTTCTTCATGGATTGCCAGCAATGTGAAAGTCAAGCGGTGCAGCTTCCAACAGGTCTCCTAAGCAGCACTTCTACATAAATACTTTTTCGATACTGGTTTGGGTAGTGACAATTAAAAGAAGTTCAGGTTTTGTTTTTTTGCCTTTTTTATATTTATTAAAATTTACATTATAGAAATTAAACAAATTCACTTGTACAGGAAAAAAAAACAATATACCAATATAAACAAAGCTAAAGCAATCAAGTCCAAGGTAAACATTTCTGGCAACTGTTACAAGTCCACGATAAGTAGGGGAGCAAGAGATCAAACAAAAAAACGGACAAAAAATTAGAGTAGTCAATCTAAAAAAGACGAAAATGTCTAGAGTTAGACCAAAAACATTGTTTCATTGAGAGCAAAAGAATTTCTACCTCCGAGGTTCCATAACAGCAGTCAGCGGACTACGTCCAGATGCCACTAACTTATTATTGAGAAACAGGGTCAATTGAGAGGGATTGAAAAAAAAAAAAAAAGTAAATTTTAGATTGATATTCAATCACACATTTACATGAAAACTTCAAAAAGAACCCCCACCCCCCCCCCCAACAGGTCAATACCGGATTTCATCAACAGAAATTGCCTATGCTGTTTTTGTGTGGACTTCGCAACATCAGGAAAAGCCTTTACCCTTAAACAGCAAACAGCAACAGAACGATGTCTAAACTATAATTTTAATATCCAATCCTCGTCACAGTCCAATGTAGAAGTCACCAGAAGAGTGGAAGGTATAGCTGCCTCTTCCTTAGAAGATTCCAGAAGGCAGTCACATCCAAACTTTCAGGCGAAATAGAGGAAACAACATCTACCCCTTCCACTACTGGCTTCTTTTTATAAAACAGTAAATAAAAGTTTCTAGAAATAGGTGACTAGGTGAATAGGTGAATTCTAGAAAGAGTGGACTAACACGGCTACCACACTCCTCTACTAGAAATAGGTGGAAACGTTTGTACAGGAACCTTCAAAATCTCCTATAACGCCTGAACATATAATGGCCAGAAATACGTGGAATCCTAGAAAAGTTAATTAAACAAAGATTTTTTCTATGAACATAGTTTTCCAAATTTTCACACTTTGCACTAAGTTACTATTACCCTTCACCAAGGAAATAGAAAGTGATTCCATGGATTTCTGTGTAGTCTTAAGTAGAGACAGAATTCCCCTTGTAGTGACATACAATCCAGAGCTGGAAAATCATAAGAGATCTACAACCTATACTCCAGGAGGATGAATTACTGAAAGAGATATTCCCATCCCCACCAGTACTGGCCTTCCGACAACCACCCAACTTAAAACATAAGCTAATCAGAAGTAAACTTCCATCACAGACGGAAAAGGAACAGAAGGGCACACGTCCCTGTAATCTATCCAGTTGCAAACTATGCCAAAATATTTCACAGGACCCCACAGTTACCCACAAAGGAAAGATATTCAACATAAAGGGATCTTTCACTTGCTCATCTTCCAATGTGGTATATATCATTCAGTGTAAAAAATGTAACGAAGGATGCTATATTGGAGAAACAGGCCAGATGCTTAAGACAAGATTCAATTTACATAGACATCACATGAACAATACTGGTGCCAGTAGGGTTCCCACGCCTGTGGGTCAACATTATACAGGACCAGGACACTGTACCAGTGACTTCATAGTGAGAATCCTGAAAGGTAACTTTAAAACCATACAAGAACGTAAGACCTTTGAAGTCAGAATGATTGAATATTTTAACACCCAACAGAAAGGACTTAACAAGGATCTGGGGTTCCTAGCCCATTATAAACCATAAAGCTGTATTTCTCTGTTGATCACCCCACCCCTCAATTATCCACACCCATCCTGATAGAATATCAATGATATGCTTTGATGTTCCCATGCATACCTCCGACCCACCCCCATCCTCCCACCCTGTCAGACTGTCATAGTAATGCTTGAATGTTTTCACTTATATACACTGTCAGCTAGCACATTTGCTTATTTCCGATCTGACGAAGAAGGGCAACCTTCGAAAGCTAATCAAGAAATGTATTAAGTTATGTCCAATAAAAAAGGGATCATCTTATTTTCTTTTCCATGTTTTATTTTGTTTGATTTCTATTGATAACCTGTGTAGTCTTGAAAGTTTTTATAGAACTCTGCATTTCCACCATTTGAGAGTCATGTAAATGTAAAGTATTGCTCCAATTTACCAATCCTCTTGCCATCTGAGATGTAACAGACTGGCCCAAAGCAACTATATTGTTCCAAATCTCTTCTAGGGTGAAACACAGAAAATATTACTACTTCTACTACATGTAGTTCCGCTGGCTGCTGCAGCTGGCTCAGTTGCCTGGAAATTCTTTGATGACCTTCCACTACACTAGGTAAACTACCATTCGCCACTTCACTGTTGCTCCTCTCAGCTACAGCCCCCACAGCAGTCGTACCAGCCAGACTATGCGGAGGAACCAGTGATGTCATCAGGCAGTGTAACAGCTGCAATTTCGTCCCTCTAGCACTGGTCGGCCAGATTCTCGGGCAGCTCCCTAACATCAAGAGACAGCAAAATGCTGCTGTCCAAAGGTAGAGGGTGACATTAAGGGCTCAGGCTGGTGTGCAGCGCTGCGTACGCTTTGTAGCGCTATAGAAATGCTAAATAGTAGTAGTAATAGTAGTTTTGGACACACACTGGTTTCAGTTTTACTGCATGCTCTATTCCCGTCCCATTAAAAAATGCCCTTTTTTGCAGACATGGCAAAACTGGCCCCAGCCACGCACCCAATACACGCGCCTATACTACCGCAGACCACTTTTTACCGCGGCTTAGTAAAAGGACTCCTCAATGTAACTTTTCAAAAGCAGAAGTACTTTTCTAAAGAGACTATGAACACACTGCCATTTCAAGCTCCATACATAACGAGGGACCCATAAAACCGTGGAAGCCCGTGCTTGACTTGGGCCACACAATTTCTGAATGCCGCATGTTCACCATAGGTTTTAATTACCAATATATTAAAAAATGTTTCCTTTCTGGGACTGCAAGTGAAACTTAGGGCTAGATTATATAAATGGCACCTAAAATATCCACTCAGAAAACATTTCCGCCTAAGTGTATTTTATAAGCAGCACCTAGATTTAGGCACAGTATATAGAATATGCTTAGTTGATATCCCGGCACCTAAACCTATACATATCCATTTAAGCCATAGTTTTAGGCGCTGGGCGTAAATCCTAGCACATAGATTTAGGCACACTGGGCCATAACTACATGTGTACATTTTGGAATGCCCTCAAAATGCCCATTTCCCCGCCCATAACCACACCCCTTTTTGCCTGCATGCGTTAGAAGTTAGGCGCACTGCATTACAAAATACACTTAGCAACCTGTGCGCATAAATTGTAATTATTGCCAATTAGTGCTCATTACTGCTTGTTAAGCCAATTAAGTTACGCACATTGTTATAGAATATGCTTTAATTTCGTCGAAGATCTCTAGGCGCGCTACGAAGAATCTCGGTGTTAATGACTACCTTTCTGTAGCTTCTTGTTTTAGGTGATTTTAATATTCCCTCACCTACTTCCCATCTTTCTTTTTACTCTCTCCTAGAGCAGCTGCATCTTACTCAGCATTTCTCTATTCCTACCCACACAGCTGGTAATACATTAGATCTGATCTTGTCACAAAATCTTCTCTTCAACCAACATGCCCAGTTACTGTTTGGTATCCTTGGTCTGACCACGCTTTTGATTCATTACAAGTCTTCCACTTCTAAATGCTCTTTGTACTTCACCACCTTGTCATCATCTTCCTCATAGTAAACTAGAATCACTGGTGACTCTTCTTCCTTCCCCCTCTCTTGTAATGTTCTCTCCTCCCTCTAGTCTTTCTCCCCTAGTTCAACAGTTAAATAAAAACCTTCATGACGTCCTTGATGATGTAGCCCCATCCTACCTTCTTCCCATCAATGCAAAAACTCTGCATCTTGGTTCTCACAGCACTTAGACCACTTAAAACCCATATCAGCAGTGCAGAGAAACTCTCGCACAGGCACTGTTCTTCATCTGCTTTGAATTTGTTTTGTATTCGCTACCGACAATATCGTTCTCTTCTCCGTAAAACTAAAAAAGAATTCTTCTGTAAGTGTATTTCCAAAGCTGCTTCAAAATCTTGTGTTCTCTTTCATCTAATAGATTCATTTACCCCATCAGGCAGAATTCCTGCATCGTATGACTCCTCCATTATTATCACCCACTACACTTGGCACGTTTTGGCAAAATAAAGTCCACAACTTGCATAATACTCTAACAGCCTCCTACTATGCTGGACCACAGTACTTTTGGGCAGACTGGATGGACCATGCAGGTCTTTTTCTGCCGTCATCTACTATGTTACTATGTTCTCTTTCAACTTCGGTTTCTTCCGTTGACTCACCCTCGGGCCTCTAATCTACTTTATCCTCTTTCTTGATCCTGGCCAACTCTCCCAGTACCAACCTTTGCTATGCTACGTCATGGAGTTAATCCATCTGTCTCACCCTCTGACCCTTGGCCAGCATTTCACTGTAAACATCTTTCTTCCTCTATTCTTCCTATTCTTCTCCCATTACTCCTGAGTTTCTCCTTCGGTCAAGTAACTACTCTCTGGAAACATGCATTTGTTACTCCACTACTAAAGCAACCTACTCTCGATCAATCGGAACCAGCTAATTATTGACCAATTTCCAATCTTCTGTTCTTTTCAAAAATACTGGAAAAGATAGTTCGGTTTTGATGAAATTGAGCATGTGCGACATGAGGGGGAAAAGCAGCCACAGCCCAGGCAATGTGGCGGAGAACAGCGCTGAAGGAAGGCTTCTGCTGGCAGGGCTTGAGGACCCGGGCCAACCAAGGAATGTGGAGTTGCAGCAGGGGAAGGTGGTGGGGCAAAATGTGCTCCCCCCACTTTAGGCTCTGGCCCTCCCAATTTTTTAAAGTCTGGTTACATGGCGGTCTTGGGGGTGGCGGCAGTGGTCTGGGGAGGTAGCAGCAGCAGTGGTCCGGGGTGGGAGGCCTTGCAGTGGTGGCCCTGCCCTGGACTCAGCTCAGTCTCCCGGAGGTCCTGTCCACTACAGCTTGTGCCATCAGTTACACTGGACTGAAGCTGTGGAATGCACTACCTTCTCTTCACCTAGAATCTTCCTAATGTGCATTCAAAACCGCCCTAAAGACCCATCTTTTTACTCTCGCTTACCCAACTTCTCGCTGTATCTTGCACTTTCCAGTATCCCTCACTGTACCCTTAACCCCTGTATGTAGTATTGTTGGTTGTACACCGCTTTGAAGCCATTCCCTATGGCATATGGGGGTATATCAAGACTCTGTAAATAAATCCTTTTTTTTTTTTTTTTCAAATGCGATGGTGTCAATATATTTATTTTATTTTTTTTATTACATTTGTACCCCGCACTTTCCCACTCATGGCAGGCTCAATGCGGCTTACATGGGGCAATGGAGGGTTAAGTGACTTGCCCAGAGTCACAAGGAGCTGCCTGTGCCTGAAGTGGGAATCGAACTCAGTTCCTCAGTTCCCCAGGAACAAAGTCCACCACCCTAACCACTAGGCCACTCCTCCACTCTTGTTCTCAGTAATGTGGCTTATTATAAGTGCAGGTGATAAACTCACTCCTATTCCCAGGGCACAGCAGCAACACAAAATTTCTAGTGTGCCTGAATGTAACTCACCTTGAGCTACTACTAAAAAAGTGTGAGCAAACAAATAAATTAAATAAAATGATTGCCTATTAACTAGTGCTCCACAATGTCTGAGTAGAGATACAAAGCATTAAACCCTCCTGTGATGTCTGCAGATACATGACTATGGTAAGTAAAAGGCAAAAGCATTATGTTGAAACCCCAAAATATTTGCTCATTTTCTGTCTGTGTGGATAAGCGTTGGTACACCCATAACATTTGATTCTTCAACTGATAGGGTCATACATGAGTTGCAGTGGCTGCATTTTATAGTCAGCGTCTATGTCCTCATTCATACTCTCCACTAGCGCTGTCATGAACTAAAAGTAGCCTTTCCGCTCCACAAATGTTTCTTCCAGTATACCAGGCACCATCACAATATAAGGTTGTTTTTTGTAATGTTGCTCCATGTGTGTGAGTATTGTATTTCCACTAAACCCACTTTCCTTGTAGACCCAGAGGACTTTTTAATCATGTCATAACATTAGAGCTGGTGGTTTGTAAAAAATATTCCTATGGACGTGTTTCTGTTTATTGTGCATAGGCTTAGATATCTTGCACCTTGGAGAACAGTTCCTGCCTCTTCATATTACTTCTAAAACCACTGAACTAAAGGATTCCCTATCCAGGTCAAGGACTGATTTTTAATAGTTCTTCAGGGCAAGAAGAACCTTCCATGGCTTCCGTATCATAATCCCGTATCTTCTAAACAGTTTTCTAACCCTAGTTTAGTACAACCATTATCAGTTCATTTCTGTTCATACACCTTTTGAAAGGGAAAATTAGGTTCGTACCATGGTAATTTTCTTTCCTTTAGTCATAGCAGATGAAGCCATTACGTATGGGTTATGACCATCAACCAGCAGGGGAGATAGAGAGCACTCAAACTTTCACAGTGCCCTCTTGGCCAGCTAGCTCCACTGCCTCTTCAGTATTTGAAGCTTCCAAAGCAGTATGGCAAACCGCAATGGGAATCACAAGAGCTTTCCTCACAGCGAACGATGGCCCATCACAAGGGCATGAACTCATAAAGGAGGGAATGCACATCCTCCTGGAGGGAATAAACGCATCCTCCTTATTGTATAAGTGGAGGGGAACACACGCGCCTCCTGGAGGGAATCACACATCCTCTCAACACACTGGAGGGAATGAACTCATCCTCCTATTTATAGAACTGGAGGGGAACACACGCGCCTCCTGGAGGGAATGAACACATCCTCCTAAATTTAAACTGAACATGAATCCTGAAGATTCTTTTCCAACTTTCTCCCAAGGAAGGAACTTCAGGAAATTAGAACAGAACCTGAAAAACAGATACACAGCATACAGACAATCATACAGGGAGGGCTCATGGCTTCATCTGCTATGACTAAAGGAAAGAAAATTACCAAGGTACGAACCTAATTTTCCCTTCCTTGTCATCAAGCAGATGAAGCCATTACGTATGGGATGTAACAAAGCAATCCCTAGATAGGGTGGGAACAAGCCACACCACGCGCTAGCACTTGTGCACCAAAACGCGCATCCCTCCTGGCAGCCACATCCAGCCTGTAATGTCGGGCAAAGGAGAGCTTAGAAGCCCATGTTGCTGCACTGCATATCTCTTGAAGAGAGTGCGCTCCAGTTTCAGCCCAAGAGGAAGAAATCGCTCTAGTAGAATGTGCCTTAAAGGCTACAGGCGGAACCCTGCCGGCCAGCAGATAAGCTGAAAAGATAGTTTCTTTGAGCCAACGGGCAATAGTGTCTTTAGACGCTGGAGACCCTCTGCAAGAACCGGATAGCAAAACAAACAGATGATCAGAAGTCCTGAAAGAGTTAGTAACTCGCAGATACTGCAGCAGAGTCCTGCGCACATCTAAAAGGTGCAGCTGCCCAAAAGATTCTGGAAACTCTTCCTCTGAAAAAGAGGGCAAGAAAATAGCCTGGTTTAGGTGAAAGGCTGAAACCACCTTAGGCATAAAGGAAGGCACGGTCCAAACCGTGACTCCGGACTCTGAAAATTGCAGAAATGGGTCTCTACAGGACAGCGCCTGGAGCTCTGACACCCGTCTCGCCGAGGTAATGGCCACCAGAAAAACGGCCTTCAGTGTCAAATCTTTCTCCGATGCTCGCCGAAGCGGCTCAAAAGGAGATGCCTGCAGGGTTTTCAAAACTAGCCCCAGGTTCCAAGCTGGACAGGGTGCTCGCACTGGAGGTCGGAGCCGAAGCACCCCTCTAAGAAACTGTGCCACATCTGGGTGAGCAGCCAAAGACACGCCTTCCACCTTACCACGAAGGGAGGCCAACGCTGCCACCTGCACCCGCAGGGAATTATAGGCCAAGCCTTTTTGTACACCTTCCTGCAAAAAGTCCAGAATCGGCGAGACAGGAGCCCGCATTGGAGCAATGGCTCTGGAAGCACACCAAGACTCAAACAGGCACCAAATCCTGGCATAAGCCACGGAAGTGGACCGCTTGCGGGCTTGCAGGAGAGTGGAAATAACTTTATTGGAATAACCTTTATCCCTCAATTGCGCCCTCTCAATAGCCATGCCGTAAGACCAAAGCGGCCGGCGTCCTCCATGGCTACCGGTCCCTGAGTCAACAGGTTCGGTACCAGAGGTAACGGCAGAGGAGCCTCCAGGAACATCTGTCGGAGGTCTGCACACCAAGGTCTCCTTGGCCAATCCGGGGCGATGAGGACCACTTCTCCTGGATGCAGCCGAATCCGCAAGAGCAGGCGCCCTATCAAGGGCCATGGGGGAAACACATAAAGTAGACCCGGAGGCCAGGGTTGAGCCAAGGCATCCAACCCCGCCGAGCGAGGATCTCTCCGTCTGCTGAAGAAGCACGGGACTTTGGTATTGGCACTTGTCGCCATTAGATCCATCACGGTCTTGCCCCATTTGGCACAGATCTGCAGGAATACTACGTCTGCCAGATTCCATTCTGCTGGATCGATCTGATGCCTGCTCAGATAATCGGCCTGCACATTGCTCTGACCTGCAATATGAGCTGCCGACAGACACTGAAGATGCAGCTCGGCCCAGTGGCAAATCAGTTCGGCCTGCGCAGCTAGTGCTCTGCACCTTGTTCCGCCTTGTCGATTTATATAGGCCACCGTTGTCGTGTTGTCCGACATCACTCTGACAGCCAATCTTTCCAGGGTCACTTGAAAGGCCAGAAGCGCCTGAAACACCGCTTTCAACTCTAGGCGGTTGATGGACCACTCCGACTCCTCGGGTGTCCATAGACCCTGGGCATGCTTCCCCTTGCAGTGTGCGCCCCAGCCCTTCAGGCTGGCATCTGTTACCAGTAGGCACCAAACGGGGAGCGTCAGCGGCATTCCTCACCGCAGCATGCTGTCCGAGAGCCACCACTCCATGCTGAGACGGGCCGCAGGGAGCCAAGTAAGTCTGCATTGGTAATCCTGAGAAATAGGAGACCATCTCCGGAGTAGGGAATACTGTAGAAGTCTCAGGAGCGCTCTCGCCCAGGGTACCACTTCCATCGTGGCTGTCATCGATCCCAGCAGCTGGACAATGTCCCAAGCTCGCGGGCGGGGCATCCTCAGGAGCAGATGGACCTGATTCTGAAGCTTGCACCGCCTTTGCTCAGGTAGGTACACATACCCCGAGGCTGTGTCGAACCTGGCCCCCAAATATTCTAGAGACTGCGAGGGGGTCAGGTGACTTTTGGCCAAATTGACGACCCAGCCCAGAGATTGAAGTACTGAGACCACTCTGGCTGTGACATGCTGACTCTCTGCAGCAGAGTTTGCTCGAATGAGCCAGTCGTCCAGGTACAGGTGAACCCGAATACCCTCTCGCCTTAGAAAGGCAGCTACTACCACCATAACCTTCGAAAAGGTTCGGGGAGCTGTGGCGAGGCCAAAAGGCAAGGCCCTGAACTGGAAATGTTTTCCCAACACTGCAAACCTCAGAAACTTCTGGTGCGGGGGCCAAATCGGTATGTGCAAGTAAGCTTCTTTCAGGTCTAGAGACGTGAGAAACTCTCCTGGCTGAACCGCCGCAATGACGGAGCGCAGGGATTCCATGTGGAAATGCCGCACTCTCAGGGACTTGTTCACTTCTTTTAAGTCCAGAATAGGGCGAAAGGACCCACCTTTTCGCGGCACCACAAAGTAGATGGAGTATCGGCCGCAGCCTTGCTCGGCGGGAGGCCCCGGGGTCACTGCCCCTAACTGAATCAGACCTTGTAAAGTCTCCTCCACCGCCGCCCGTTTGACGGCAGAACCGCATCGGGACTCCACAAACACGTCTCTTACTGGGGCGTTGAATTCTATTCTGTATCCATCTCTGATCAGGTCCAGAACCCACTGATCTGAGGAAAACTTGGCCCACTCCTCGACAAAGAGGGAAAGCCGTCCTCCGATGACAGGCATCGAGGAGAGGGCCGGCGCACCATCATTGAGAGGGTCGCCCCTGAACTCCTGGTCTTGAGCCACCGGCTGCGGAACGCTTGTCCGAGCGAAAGGAGTTCCTCTGCTGACCACGGGCACGTGAAGTGAACCCAGCAGAACGCCCCGGGCGGTACCTTCTAGCTTCACGGAAGTGAGGTCTGTACGAGGAGTGGACCGCCTGGCCCTTAGAGGAAGGTCTCTGCCTATCTTCGGGCAAGCGCTGGGGTTTTGGATCACCCAGGCCTTTCACAATTTTCTCCAACTCCTCACCAAATAGGAGAAGTCCTTGAAAAGGCAACTTCACCAACCTTTGCTTAGAGGCGATGTCCGCTGCCCAGTGTCGTAGCCAAAGACGACGGCGAGCCGCCACTGCTACTGCCATTTGTTTAGCTGAAGCTCTGACAAGGTCATAAAGGGCATCAGCCAGAAAGGACAAGGCCACCTCCATCCGCGGAGCCACATCCAAGAAGGGCTCCGCTCCATCTCCGGGCTGAGCCACTGCCTGTTGCAGCCAAGCTAGGCAGGCTCTAGCAGCATAACAGCTGCATGCAGACGCCCGAACAGTGAGACCTGCAATTTCAAAGGACCGTTTCAATGCTGTTTCCAGCCTACGGTCTTGAACATCCTTCAGGGCAACACCTCCTTCAACAGGGAGGGTAGTTCTCTTTGTCACCGCAGTGACTAGGGCATCCACTGTAGGCATTTGAAAACGAGCCATATGTCCCTCAAGCAGAGGGTATAACTGCCCCATAGCCCTGGAAACTCTCAAAGGTCCCTCGGGGTCAGCCCACTGAGCTGAAACAAGCTCTAGGATGGAGTCATGCAAAGGGAAGGCCCAAGCAGCTTTCTTGGTACTAGCCATCCTGGGATTACCCGAGGAGGCCATGCCACTGTCAGGATCTTCAATCGAGAGGGCCTACAGGGTATCTGAAATAAGCGCTGGCAGCTCATCACGGTGGAAAATCCTCACCGCGGAGGTATCATCCAGATCCTGTGGTAAATCCGCACCTGACTCTGGTTCCTCAGACCAAGAACGTCTGTCAGAGTTCTCCGAATCCTCACACCCCGACCACGGGGGGGAAAAAGGTGCACCACAATCTGAAGGGGAATTAACCCTTCTGCGCTTATCTTTAGGCCAAACATCCGGGAAAAAAGCCTCACTGGGCAGTCCCAGGCCAGAATCCATCAGGGGGGGCAATCAGAGGAGCCTCAGGCGACCCTTGAGGAAGGGCTCTTTTCATCATGTATGCTTTATGCAGCAAAAGCACAAAATCCGGGGAGAAAATCTCACCCTGGGCACCCAAATCCTGTCCGGTGCTAGCCACTGCTGAAATAACCTCATCTCGAGGTGCCCCACCCGGCTCAGGTCTCTCCGTGTCCACGGAGGCCGCACCATGCGGTGTAAGCAAAATGGCGCCCGCTGCCAGCTCAGAGCGGGAAGAAACATCGCTCGCCATGCTCGGGCCGGCTCCTACGCCAGTACAGCACGATTTACAGAGCCCTGCTGCTGATTTGTGCTTGCCACAAGTGGAACAGCGCTTTACATTGTCCGCAGCCATCGCCGAAAAACGGCGGTAAAATCCAAAATGGCGGTTTCGCGCCAAAATCGCCCCGATCGAGGGCCACCCTGGAGGAATTGGAAAACACTCTTACCTCAAAGGATCTAGTGTACAACTACGATCCTGCTGAAAATCAGGTCAAAAACCTCTGTTCCAGCGTCTCTGCGTTTAAAAACGCGACGCAACTTTTTTTTTTTTTTTTTTTTTTAAACTGTGAGGAAAGCAGAGGTATTGAAGACTCCGGAGGCTCAGATGAGTGGGAAAGGCAGGGAAAGGGCGAACCTATATGCCTGCATCCACTGTTGGTGGGTAAGGACAGGGAAAGCAAGGCAATATGTCCACATCCACAGAGGTATGGGTAAGGCAGGGAAAGGGCTAACCTATGTGCCTTTAAAGTGAAGCTGCTATAGCCTCCAACACCCCGGTTAACAACTGGCAAGCCAGGAACCACCTCCCGGCAGATTTGTCTGGAGCTCGAACAAGCTGCAGCCACCCTGCTAAGGGAGATAGAGAATACTGAAGAGGCAGTGGAGCTAGCTGGCCAAGAGGGCACTGTGAAAGTTTGAGTGCTCTCTATCTCCCCTGCTGGTTGATGGACATAACCCATACGTAATGGCTTCATCTGCTTGATAACAAGGAAAGTACCTTTTGTTTTCCAACAATCATACATGGCTGCCTTTTCCAAAACATTTCTTGACCTGTTCTAAGTTTACATCTTCTTTATAGATCTGTAGAGATTTCAGAGGCATTATGTTGATCAACCTACCGCATATGATTTTATGAAAACTATGATTATAGCTGCATAGGAAGCTGGGCAATACATCTAGATAGTGAACCATATTGCAAGATGTGAAATACTGCCATATTTTAGACTATAAGATTCTGTTAAATCTCTTTACTAGGGCTGCTTTTACCCCTCTCTCTAGCCCATCCCCCCCCATTCACTCCTCTGTTTCTATCCCCCCACCACCCAGCATCGCGCTCACTCCCCCCTTCCCACCACCATTATCATCATCATCCATTGATATTAAAGATGTACTATGAAAATCATAGAACCCCCCCCCCCCCCCCAAGCTCAGAAAGGAATATCAAGAGTTAAACATTAAAAATGTGAAACAGATAATTTTAAAACAGAGGACAGATGCATTTAACCTAGTTACAGATTGCTGAATTAACAGTTTCAACAGGCTTAAGTAATGAATGTTTTGTTCAGATTCTGGGAAGCCACTAAGAACACGCATGTTTGGAAGGGAATAGGGAAGTAAGAGTGGAATATGCAGATGTAATATGGAATAATGTATGATACTTCCTCATTTCTATAAATGTTAGCCTTTATTGGAACCACTATCAGTTTTGGAAAAGAAAAGGGGGGAAAATGGGACTTGAAAATACTGCCTTTCTGAGGTTTTTTGCAACTACATTCAAAGTGGTTTACATATATTCAGGTACTTATTTTGTACCAGGGGCAATGGAGGGTTAAGTGACTTGCCCAGAGTCACAAGGAGCTGCAGTGGGAATGGAACTCAGTTCCCCAGGATCAAAGTCCACTGCACTAACCACTAGGCTACTCCTCCACTCCGTACCCTGAAGTTGCAGATGTAAGCAGATTATAATCTAGCCAATGATTTTTTTCAAAGTTTGTGTCCCATGATTTGTGATGTAACCAGTTAATTATGACAATGCACTCTTAATAAAAGATCAAAGGACTTGGGGGATTTTGAGAGAGTTCTGAGTGGCCTCAATGCTATTATGCAAGACCCTCAGTTCTCTCTCCCAAAGGCCTTTGATCTGTATATATTTACTGTGAGAGAGAGAGTGAGTGAGTGTTTTATATTTCTCTTGACCTCTCTGGGGACAAGGATAAAAAACTGGTAGGTCCCCTACTTGGTGGGGGAGGGGATAAGAAAGACCAGCTTGGCGCTAAATGCTTTCACCATCATTTCCCCATCTCTCTCCCCCCTCACCACCACCATTGCCCTCTCCCACTCACTCACTGGCTCACCTGCTCTTACACCTAGCCTACTGTTTCCCAGGGACTGTACGGCTGCAGTAGCAACATCAAATAAAATGAATGTATGTGGCATTGCCCTGTGCACACCATTTCTGTCCTGCCTGTCCCAGTCCTGCCCCCTCTGATGTAACTTCTTGTTTTGAAAGGGCATAAGTAATGCCACACTGGGAAAAGACCAAGGGTCCATCGAGACCAGCATCCTGCCATGACAGCGGCCAATCCAGGCCAAGGGCACCTGGCAAGCTAAAGTCCTTCAAGACCAGTAATCCAGCAAAAGTGCATGCAGGACAATGTCAGGCACCTGCCTTCTATTTGATGTCTGTTACTGCCACAGACCTGAGAAAGCAGCAGGCCAGGTGGAAGAACAAGTGAGCAGAAGGGTAAAGAGAAAAGGAGACAGAAGGGGCAATGCTGGATGATGTGGGGGGGGGGGGGGAAGGGAGACAAGAGATGGAAGGATGGGGGGAAGACAGACACAGGTGATGCAGACCTAGCAGGTGAAAATGGAAGTGGACAGCACAAAGGGGAAGGTCATGGGTCAGGCCACTACTACTACTACTATTTAGCATTTCTATAGTGCTACAAGGCGTACGCAGCGCTGCACAAACATAGAAGAAAGACAGTCCCTGCTCAAAGAGCTTACAATCTAATAGACAAAAAATAAAGTAAGCAAATCAAATCAATTAATGTGTACAAGAAGGAGGAGAGGAGGGTAGGTGGAGGCGAGTGGTTAGAAGTGGTTAGGAGTCAAAAGCAATGTTAAAGAGGTGGGCTTTCAGTCTAGATTTAAAGGTGGCCAAGGATGGGGCAATACGTAGGGGCTCAGGAAGTTTATTAAAGGCGTAGGGTGCAGCGAGACAGAAGGCGCGAAGTCTGGAGTTGGCAGTAGTGGAGAAGGGAACAGATAAGAAGGATTTATCCATGGAGCGGAGTGCACGGGAAGGGGTGTAGGGAAGGACGAGTATGGAGAGATACTGGGGAGCAGCAGAGTGAGTACATTTATAGGTTAGTAGAAGAAGTTTGAACAGGATGCAAAAACGGATAGGGAGCCAGTGAAGCGACTTGAGGAGAGGGGTAGTATGAGTAAAGCGACCCTGGCGGAAGACGAGACGGGCAGCAGAGTTTTGAACCGATTGGAGAGGGGAGAGGTGACTAAGTGGGAGGCCAGCAAGAAGCAGATTGCAGTAGTCTAAACGAGAGGTGACAAGGGTGTGGATGAGGGTTTTGGTAGAGTGCTCAGAAAGAAAGGGGCGGATTTTACGGATGTTGTAAAGAAAGAAACGACAGGTCTTGGCGATCTGCTGGATATGAGCAGAGAAGGAGAGAGAAGAGTCAAAGATGACCCCAAGGTTTCGAGCTGAGGAGACAGGGAGAATGAGAGAGCCATCAACAGAAATAGAAAACAGGGGGAGTGGGGAGGTGGGTTTGGGGGGAAAAATGAGAAGCTCAGTTTTGGTCATGTTTAATTTCAGGTAGCGTTGAGACATCCAGACAGCAATGTCAGACAAGCACGCTGAAACTTTGGTTTGGATGCAAGGTGAGATATCAGGTAGATTTGGGAGTCATCAGCATAGAGATGGTAGGAAAAGCCATGAGATGAGATTAATGAACCAAGGGAAGAAGTGTAGATAGAAAAGAGGAGGGGACCAAGAACAGAACCCTGAGGTACGCCGACAGGCAGAGGGATACAAGTAGAAGAGGATCCACCAGAGTGAACACTGAAGGTGCTGAGAGAGAGGTAGGAAGAGAACCAGGAAAGGCAGAGCTCTGGAATCCAAGTGAGGACAGGGTATCGAGGAGTATGCTGTGATCGACAGTGTCAAAAGCAGCGGAAAGATCAAGAAGAATGAGGATGGAATAGAGACCTCTGGATTTAGAGAGTAATAGGTCATTGGAGACTTTAGTAAGTGCAGTTTCGGTTGAATGGAGAGGGCGAAAACCAGATTGTAGTGGGTCAAGAATAGCATGTGAGGAGAGAAAATCAAGGCAGCGGTGGTGAACAGCACGCTCAAGTAATTTGGAGAGAAAAGAGAGGAGGGCGATGGGTCGGTAATTAGAGGGACAAGTAGGGTCGAGTGAAGGCTTCTTAAGGAGAGGTGTGACCACAGCATTTTTAAAGGCAGTAGGGACAGTTGCAGTGGAAAGTGAGAGGTTGAGAATGTGACAGATAAAAAGAATAAGAGCAGGTGAGATGGCATTAAGAAGGTGGGTGGGAATGGGATCAGAGGAACAGGTGGTACATTTTGAGGAAGAAAGGAGAAGTGTAGGCCATGTAATTTGAAAAAAAAATGCATTAATGCTGTTATTAATTCATTGAATGTTCAGCCCTACTGTCAAAGCATATCAAGTCTTCTCTAGGGTGTTATTTACTAAAAGTGTGAGCTGTAAGTAAATGGAAGTCACATGTGATGCCTGCCTATCCAGGAAGCTCTTTCAGCAGTTGTCCCCACATGCTGAACTCATTCCCAGAAGAGCTGCACCTAACTCAAGACTAACACATTCCAAGAAGCAGGTGAAAGCCTGGATCTACTCCCAAGCAGTTAATGGCTGTGACAACTATCCAGTCACTCACACTACATCAGTGTGCTGCACTTCCACTGAGACCAGTTCCACATACCTTATTCAACTATATATAATTTACCCTCAATCTAGCTACCAACTTATTTACCTCAATGCCTTTGTCTTACCCATCATTTGTTTTGGGGCAATATCCCCAAATGGGTTACTTTTGCACATACAATGACAGTAATGAAGCTCAATCCTAAACCACGGTATGCAGAGTATGAGCTCAGTCTCTCCCATTTACTGCTAATTCTCACCATAGTACTTGCATAGACAACTTATCCAGATGCGTTTTTGAAGTTCATTTTGATCGAGCCTGTGACACCCAGTAAGATGGGAAATATTTCTGTATCTTTTTAACACATTTTCTTAGTACTTAAGGATCGTCTCTCTGTCCATGGAATTCACCGAGTAATCGCTTGGGACTGACACCTCTACAATCAATGCTGTTCTGATGTTTTTTTTCTCTTTTACTATTATTTCTGGTTTTCTTGCACCCAGCTTTTTATCAGTCGGGATAAGGATGTCCCAGGTGATCATAACGTCTTTGCTTTCCACAGTTCTCGGGTACACCGATGTTGTAATGCTTACAGAGTTTCCAATTAAAATAGTCACGCTAGTTATATAAAAAATTTTCCTGTCATCAGCATTTCACAGCCAGCTGTTTCTAACTCTTTCTTACACAATCTACTGCTACTACTACTACTACTACTATTTAACATTTCTAAAGCGCTACCAGGGTTACACAGCGCTGTACAATTCAAACATAGAAGGACAGTCCCTGCTCAAGGAGCTTACAATCTAAAAGACAGGTGTACAATCTAGAGACAAGTGTCCAGTCAAAGACAAGTGTAGAGTCCGACTAATAGGGCATGCTATATTTCACGGAAGGTTAGGTGCCGAAAGCAGCATTGAAGAGGCGAGCTTTAAGCAAAGATTTGAAGATGGGTAGGGAGGGGGCTTGGCGTAGGGGTTGAGGAAGATTGTTCCAGGCATAGGGTGAGGCAAGGCAGAATGAGCGGAGCCTGGAGTTGGCAGTGGTGGAGAAGGGAACTGAAAGGAGGGATTTGTCCTGGGAGCGGAGGTTACGGGCGGGAACATAGGGGAAGATGAGGGTAGAGAGGTAGTGAGGAGCAGTTTCTAACTCTTTCTTACACAATCTACAGATAGATGTCTGTTGCACTAGTTTTTCAATGCCTGCTGTAAACCATCTTGTCTGTAAACAGCTGTCCTGGGCTACAACTATCAATCGCTCATCCTTAGGTTTCAATTCACCTCTCCTTAACCATTTCTCTGCTGTTTATAAAGGTGTTTAATTTGGATTGTGCTGAATTATATGAATGTTCTACTCTGCTGTTTAAATGCGTACATTAGAGATGTCTTGTCTATTTTTATTTATTCATGCTTGTATCTCACAATTATCCAAAAACAAGTTTCAGTTCAATGTGGCTTACAGTTATCAGTTGATTAGAGATTACATTAATGCAATATAGTTTACTTCAGTAATCTAAGTTATTTATTTATTAGGATTTGTTTACCACCTTTTTGAAGGAATTCGCTCAAGGTGGTATACAGTAAGAATAAATCAAACATAAGCAATAGAGAATTACAGCAATAAAAATAGTCAAGTAACAACACAAAGTATGGCACAGTATAATACTGATGATATGGCTAATCATCTGTTCGGTGGATTCCTCCAGGTGCAGATAACAAAACAAGGGGGTCCCCTGCCGAGGATGGACCTGTGTCATGGTAATGTTTGGATATCCTTAGAGCCTGAACTGGATTAATGAATAGCGTTGCTGAGAGCCGCTGTGTTTTTTGGAAATCCTTGTAGCAAGTTATGTGACATTTTCACTGTGCACAGTGTTCTGTTTTTTTCAGCTTCTATATAGGACTTCAATTGAGAAGAATATTGCTGTGCTTCTAATTATAGGTCTGCTCTGTTTTTTGGTCAGAATAGGTTTTTTTCTGCCTAATAGGGAGTTGTTTTCTATTGTGGCTTTTTTTTTTTTTTAAACAGTCCTATGAAACCTGGGACAGAAGCTGATATAAGACAAACTAAAAGATTATACTACAAAACCAAAATTGGACCAAACTACAAGGACACACGTAAACTCTTCCAACTCGTGAATCAACTACTAGATACTACACCAGTCACAACCAAAAGCAAAGATACACCAGGTGCAGACAATCTCGCGAAATACTTCAATGAGAAAAATAAAACTGCGACTTAAAATACCTGTCAGCACCATTGATTACACCGATCTCCTTGATTGTCTAGATCCAGACCCTGGTGTATACCCAGCAGACAGAACCTGGACCAACTTCGAGATACTATCGGAGGATCTCATCTCCCACACGCTCAAAAGATTCGCCAAATCTCATTGCAAATTAGACATATGCCCAAACAACCTTATGACGTCTGCCCCTCAACAATTTATAAGAGACCTAACGAACCATTTGAACTATATGTTACAAAATGGACTCTTCCCGAAGGAGAAAGGAAATATTCTACTCACCCCCATACCCAAAGACGCAAAGAAAAGTGCGAGTGAACTAACTACAGACCAGTAGCATCCATTCCCTTAATAACCAAATTAACGGAAGGAATGGTGACCAAACAACTCACAAACTACTTAAACAAATTCTCAATACTACATGACTCCCAGTCAGGATTTCAGTCTAACCACAGTACTGAAACAGTACTAGTTACTCTCATGACTAAATTCAAACAATTGATTGCAACTGGCAAGAACGTACCACTCCTACAATTTGACATGTCCAGTGCCTTCTACATGGTTGATCACGGAATACTATTACATATCCTAGAGTACTTCGGAATTGGAGGCAACGTTCTCGATTGGTTCAAAGGGTTCCTAACCACACGATCATACCAAGTGACATCTAATTCGACTACATCAGCCACATGGATACCCGAATGTGGAGTTCCACAGGGATCCCCCCTCTCACCGATCTTATTCAACTTAATGATGATACCCTTGGCCAAACTACTATCAAACTAAAACCTCAACCCATACATATACGCAGACGACGTAACGATCTACATCCCATTTAAACAAGATTTAAAGGAAATTTCCAATGATATCAACCAGAGCCTACATATCATGCATTCATGGGGGGATGCATTTCAGCTGAAACTCAATGCAGAAAAAACCCAATGCCTAATACTCACCTCTCAACAAAACACAAACAAATTCACCACCATTAACACACCAAAACTGACTCTTCCAATTTTGGACACCCTAAAAATTCTTGGACTTACCATTGATCGTCACCTAACACTTGAAAATCACGCGAAAAATACAACCAAGAAGATGTTCCACTCAATGTGGAAATTAAAAAGAGTAAGACCTTTCTTCCCAAGGACCGTCTTCCGCAACCTGGTACAATCAATGGTACTCAGCCATCTAGACTATTGCAATGCACTCTATGCTGGCTGCAAAGAGCAAATAATCAAGAAACTTCAGACAGCCCAGAACACTGCAGCTAGACTCATATTCGGCAAAACAAAATATGAAAGTGCTAAACCCCTACGAGAAAAGCTACACTGGCTCCCACTCAAAGAACGCATCACGTTCAAAATATGTACCCTAGTTCACAAAATCATTCATGGAGATGCCCCAGCCTACATGTCAGACCTGATAGACTTACCACCCAGGAACACTAAAAAAACATCCCGCACATTCCTTAATCTTCAGTTCTCCAACTGCAAAGGTCTAAAATATAAACTAACGCATACATCAACCTTTTCCTACTTGAGCACACAATTCTGGAATGCGCTGCCGCACAACTTAAAAATGATATATGAACTAACTAACTTCCGCAAACTATTGAAGACCCATCTCTTTAACAAGGCATACCACAAAGATCAACAAATGTGAACTCCTACACATATATCCAGTACTGCCTTCAGATATTTGCTTGTTATATTATTATCATGCTTTATCATTATCATGTTTACCCAAGATTTTTTGCAATACTAAATGTCTATTTTCTTATATATTTCCACTATTCATGATGTATTGTAAGCTACATTGAGCCTGCAAAGAGGTGGGAAAATGTGGGATACAAATGCAATAAATAAATAAATATTGGAATGCTATCTATGTAGGCTTCCTAGGCAGTTGAGCTTTCGTTTGTTTAAAAAGATTTTTTTTATGTGGTAGCTGGAAATGTTCTCTCATTGTCGTCTTGAGCAAAAAGCATTATTTTGATTCTATAGTATATTACTTGCATGTCAACACAATACATAATAAAACATTTTAATAGACGTGGGGTATAAGCAAAGATGGAACATATATAAAGGTAAGCGAGTAAGAGGAGTTAGAAAATAAGAGGACTAATTTAAAGAAAGTTGCACATGAGTTCAGAGAGGTGAATAAATACTATCTTAGCTAGGGTAAGAGTGGATAAACATTTGCAGCCCGTGTCACTCTTCGTGTGTGTATGTGTGTATGAGACTAACTAGTTACTTCTTCCATTAAAGGCCTGGTTGAAGAGCCAAGCTTTCACCTGCTTCCTGAAGTAGATATAGTCTTGTGTTAAGAGGAGCTTTTCAGGGAGTGCATTCCAGAGTGTGGGGGCTACTACGAAGAAGGCTCGCTTGTGGGTATCACATTGTGTAATGTCTTTTGGAGAGGGTGTGGTTAGGGATATTTCTTGGGAGGACCTTAGTGTACTTGGAAGTGTATAAAGGGTGATCCTGTTCAAGTACTTGAAGCCATTTCTTTTAAGGGCCCTGAAGATCAAACAGAGTTTTAAATTTAGTCCTGTATTGTTCTGGTAGCCAATGAAGTTTTTGTAAAAATTGAGTGATGTGGCCACATCGCTTCCAACCTTCTATTAGTCTTGCTGCAGCATTCTGAATCAATTGGAGCTGGTGCAGATCCTTTGTAGCCAGACTAGTGTAGAGTGCATTAAAGTAGTAACATAACATAAGAATAGTCATACTGGGTCAGACCAACAGCCCATCTTCCAGCAGTGGCCAATCCAGGTCACAAGTACCTGGCAGAAACTCAAATAGTAGCATCATTCCATGCCACTAATCCCAAGGCAAAACAGTGGCTTCCCCAATGTCCATCTCACCAACAGACTTTTCCTCCAGGAACTTACCACATCCTCCAACAGAAAGTTCCAGAGCTTAACTATTCCTTGAATGAAAAAACATTTCCTCCTATTTGTTTCAAAAGTATTACCATTCCTGATCCCAAGTCATGTAATCCTCCATTGCCTGAACTACAGATTGACGGTTTGCTCGCTGATGTGATAAACAATTATAATGCAAATACGACCTGTATGACATTTGCATGAATCAGGGAGATCACACCAGAGCAGGGGTTCACAACCCAGTCCTTGGAGCACACCGAGCCAGTCAGGTCTTCAGGATCCCACAATGAACATGCATGAGTCAAATCCGCATGTACTACCTCCACTGTATGCAAATCCATCTCATGCACATTGACTGCAGGTATCCCGAAAACCAGACTGGGTTGAGAACCTCTGCACCAGGGTAGATAGTGTTATGCACATGTCTGAGCAGGAAAACAAGAGATTAGGAAGTTTCATTTCATCACAGGAGTGATTAAAACATGGGCATCAGACAGGTGAATAAGGGACTCAAGAGGTAAAAATGCAGCCCAAAAAGGTGGGCTCCAAGCCCACACCCGAACAGGACCAGAGAAGAAGCACGGATGCACCGACTCAAGAAGACAGACCCAAGAACACAGCACAGCAAGATGGAAGGAACTAACTGTGTACTATGCAGACATTTGGTCAATTTAGGGTCAGTTCATATCAACTGGACCAATTCAAGAAATTATCCCCACGCAACCATCTTTTCTGATTCAACTTTTGAGTTTATGTTCTTAAGAGTTCTGAAAATACAGTCCCACAAAATGTTAGAATGAGAATCTTTCTAGCAGCACAATTAGGGCCACTAAAATATAAGCAACTTTCGTAATTATGCACTGCTGTGCAATAATAATGCAAAGTTTGCAATCATATTTTATTTGATCGTCATCTGACAACCTGAAATTCACCCATTTAGGTAAATCTCTGGTGCTGATTTTGAATATTTTATTTATTTTTCAGGGTCTCACTTCTCAGCATTTTTCTTAAATTGGACTCAAGTAGACTAAAAAGTTTGCATAGTATCATTTTCATGAAAATCTAAGCTCCCTCCCTGATTAGGCTCAAATAAGGGCTCCTTTTACTAAGCTGTGGTGAATCCCAGCACGGCAAAAACGATGAAGCCCATTCAATTCCTATGGGATTTGTCATATTTGCCACACGGGAATCACTATTGCGGCTTAGTAAAAGGAGGCCTAAATAATTTGGTAGCTTGATAACAGTAACATAGTAGATGACAACAGAGAAAGACCTGCACGGTCCATCCAGTCTGCCCAACAAGATAAACTCATATGCGCTACTTTTTGTGTATACCTTATCTTGATTTGTATCTGCCATTGTCAGAGCACAGACCGTAGAAGTCTGCCCAGCACTAGCCCCGCCTCCCCCCACCGGCTCAGCTTCTGAGGATCCCTTCCTTCTGAACAGGATTCCTTTATGTTTATCCCATGCATGTTTGAATTCCGTTACCGTTTTCATCTCCACCACCTCCCGCGGGAGGGCATTCCAATTATCCACCACTCTCTCCGTGAAAAAATACTTCCTGACATTTTTCCTGAGTCTGCCCCCCTTCAATTTCATTTCATGTCCTCTCGTTCTACCGCCTTCCCAAGTTTACTAACATAAAGCAAAAAGTCCAGAAGGGAAAACAGTAGTCCACAAGCAGCACAAATCAGTTCACAACTTCTTGATCAAATCCTCTTGTCTTCCTTGACTTCTTTATAACACCAAATGTATACTTCATCCTGGTATGGCGATGCCACAACAGGTCTTTGTAAGCCACATTGAGCCTGCAAATAGGTGGGAAAATGTGGGATACAAGTGAAAATAAATAAAACAAAAGCAGAACACACGTCTTCTGATCTAAAAAGGTTTTTATTTCCACCACTTCAAAGCGGTAGAAATAAAAACCTTTTCAGACCAGAAGACGTATGTTCTACTTTTGTGGACTGCTATTTACCGAGATATACAAAAAAGATCCCCCATAAAATACAGACACATAAACTTCACCAGATACAAGTTTAATGGAGCTGTTCAAATTTGTTTATTCTAACTTACACCCTAATTATTGAACATTATATTTTATCCTGTTATCATTACGTTATGTTCTATTTACCCACTTCTCATTATACACAATTTTCTTATGCACCTTAACTGCAATAAGGCTGAAATTATTCTTCGTTAATATGATTGAAATGATATTCTCATGCACCTTATTTGTCATCTATATTCAGATTTCCTTATCCCATTAATGTGATTGTTGTTGTATTATATAATGTACGCCACATTGAGCCTGCAAATAGGTGGGAAAATGTGGGATATAAATGCAGCAAATAAATAAATACTTAGCTGGAAATGTGCAAAAAACAAAACTTGCACAGTAAGTTCCAATATTCTGCCAAGTACAATGTTGTAGCTTGACAAAAGCTGCTTTAAAATCTTCTATCCTAGTTTAGCATTTTGAGGTTAATGCACCAATGTTAAACTTTGCAGAGAAACAACAAAATGTATTCATGGTGCAATATATCCAACATAGTAACATAGTAGATGACAGCAGAAAAAGACCTGCACGGTCCATCCAGTCTGTCCAACAAGATAACTCATATTTGCTGCTTTTTGTGTATACCCTACTTTGATTTGTACCTGTGCTCTTCAGGGCACAGACCGTATAAGTCTGCCCCGCACTATCCCCTCCTCCCAACCACCAGCCCCACCTCCCAACCACCGGCTCTGGCACAGGCACAGACCGTATAAGTCTGCCCAGCACTATCCTCACCTCCCCAGCCCTGCCTCCTAACCCCGGCTCTGGCACAGACCGTACAAGTCTGTCCAGCACTATCCCCGCCTCCCAACCACCAGCCCCGCCTCCCGATCTTGACTAAGCTCCTGAGGATCCATTCCTTCGGCACAGGATTCCTTTATGCTTATCCCACGCATGTTTGAATTCCGTTACCGTTTTCATTTCCACCACCTCCCGCGGGAGGGCATTCCAAGCATCCGCTACTCTCTCCGTGAAAAAATACTTCCTGACATTTTTCTTGAGTCTGCCCCCCTTCAATCTCATTTCATGTCCTCTCGTTCTACCACCTTCCCATCTCCGGAAAAGATTCGTTTGCGGATTAATACCTTTCAAATATTTGAACGTCTGTATCATATCACCCCTGTTTCTCCTTTCCTCCAGAGTATACATGTTTGGAGGAAAGGAGGAACAGGGGTGATATGATACAGACATTCAAATATTTGAAAGGTATTAATCCGCAAACGAATCTTTTCCGGAGATGGGAAGGTGATAGAATGAGAGGACATGAAATGAGATTGAAGGGGGGCAGACTCAAGAAAAATGTCAGGAAGTATTTTTTGGCAAAAACAATGGAATAATAGAAGACTTTTCATAGACATTGATTTGAATATTTAATTCACAGTAGACAGAACACTCTGCACAACTGTATCATCTTCCAAGTGTAGTTGCTGTAGGGGCAGGAAGGATTCCAATAAAACGTATCTTTTCAACTTGGTCAATGCCAGAAATACACAACACCCTGTGGATGCATGAAACTGATTAAAGCATCACGTTTGTCTATGGAAATGTCACACACATTTCCAATCTACCAATGATTATCATACATGTAAACAACATACTGACCATTAACTGTATTTTTGGAATATATGCCTCAGCTGCGTCAGATGCAAAATAAGAACCAACACAGGTGTGACTGAATCCCATACTTCTTTTGTTTGGCAATAATTATCTTGCACATTACAAAATGCTGCATGTAAACACTAGACATTAAGAATTTCAATGCTTGTTTTGGGATATAAAGTGCTTTGGTCCCAGAGTGAAAATGTTAAGATTCTCACAATAAAAACATTTCTCTTTTCAACAGTGCTAAAAAGAAAGAAAATCTGGCCTCACATCTGAGATATTTTCATCTGAAAATAGGGCAAAACTTTGTGCAAATTTGCCTATTTTCAACCAAGTTTATCTGAATAAATAAGCACACAAAAAGATTTTCCTTTAAAATTTCGATGGCAACTTTGAAGCAGTTGGCCAAATATTATCTACCTGAAGCCCTTTACTGCTGAAGAACATTAATCCAAACTGCCTTAAATTATACCGCACAAGTTTTTCAGCCTCCTCTCCCCCCTCCTTTACTTTATAAAGCTGCGCTAGCGGCTGCCGCACAGCAATGCCGACACAGCCCATTCGCTTTGAATGGGCTGCGTCGGCATTACCGCAACGGAAGCCGCTAATGCAGCTTTGTAAAAGTGGGGATACTTTAGGTTTATTTTCAGAAACAAATTTAAGAGTGAGAGCTTAAAGACTATGGGGTCCTTTAACGAAGGTATGGCAAAACGGGGCCTGCGCTGACATCGGCATGTGTTTCTGATGCACACTGAGGACCCATTTTTACCGCAGCGGGTAAAAGGCAGGTCTGTTTTTTTTTGTTTTTTTTTTAAGAAATGGCCATGCAGCAAAAGCTTCACTTGCCGCACGGCCTTTTCGGGGGAGGGAACTACCGGGCTGCCGTGGTAGCCCAGCAGTACTTCCCTTTTAGCGAGCGGTAAGCCCGCATTGGGCTTACCAGTGCTTCATAAAAGGGCCCTATAATATTCTTATTCAGCATCAAAAGGTTGCCTGGGTTTGTTTATTTATTTGGATTTATTTACTGCCTTTTTGAAGGAATTCACTCAAGGCGGTGTACAGTAAAGTATAAATCAAACCCGAGCAATAGGCAATTACAGCACTACAAATATTCAAATAACACAGAGTATGGCATATTTACAATGTCACCAATACATAATAGAACATTTTAATTGACAGCATAGGAGCCGACTCTGTGGGTGCTTGGGCACCCCCAATATTGAGAAAATTCCTTGTATGGGTCCAGGGAGGGGTGATTTCCATTGGGCTTAGCACCCCCAATAATTTTGAAAAGTTGGCTCCTATGATTGACAGTGAAGGGTATAAGCAAAGATGGAACATATAAATAGGTAAGAAGGGTTGCTAAATTACAAGCCATTGCATATAATGAACTTGGCATTTTTGTTGCGTCACTTTGTATATTTCCAATGTTGCTTTTTTTGTCTGTGACCTACAATTCCATAACTACAAGACTTCTGTTCCTAAACTTCTGCACCATTTACTTTGAGACCTTCTAGAACATCCATACAAATTTTAGTCAAAACTGGACATGGCTGAGTGGAGACCCTTGGTCCGCTTGACATGGACTGACTTTATGGGGGTCCTTTTACTACGCCTCGCTAAAAGTGGCCGGCGGTAGGTTTAACGTATGGGTTTCTTGCTCAGGCCACATTTTAGCACAGCTCTAAAATGGCAGAAATTTTTTTTCTGTGGCCATGTGCTAATTTCTAAATTAGCACGTAGTCAGTTCCACCTGAGCCCTTACTGCCTCCTATTCAGTTGGCGTTAAGGGCTCATACGCTATTCGTGCAGTAATCAGGCAGCACACAGCTATGTGTCTGTGCTATCTGATTTACCGCCAGGAATGTCTACTCCCCCGCCACCATGCTAGAAAATAAAATGTATTTTCTAGCGTGGGACATGGCACACAGCACGTGGGCGTGCCCAACGGTAGCCTTACCTCCACCTTGTAAAAGGGCTCCGATGTTTGTTATGCTATTACTACAATGTATGTTATCAATGTTATGCTACACCTGTTGTACAGTGGGGGAAATAAGTATTTGATCCCTTGCTGATTTTGTAAGTTTGCCCACTGACAAAGACATGAGCAGCCCATAATTGAAGGGTAGGTTATTGGTAACAGTGAGAGATAGCACATCACAAATTAAATCCGGAAAATCACATTGTGGAAAGTATATGAATTTATTTGCATTCTGCAGAGGGAAATAAGTATTTAATCCCTCTGGCAAACAAGACCTAATACTTGGTGGCAAAACCCTTGTTGGCAAGCACAGCGGTCAGACGTCTTCTGTAGTTGATGATGAGGTTTGCACACATGTCAGGAGGAATTTTGGTCCACTCCTCTTTGCAGATCATCTCTAAATCATTAAGAGTTCTGGGCTGTCGCTTGGCAACTCGCATCTTCAGTTCCCTCCATAAGTTTTCAATGGGATTAAGGTCTGGTGACTGGCTAGGCCACTCCATGACCCTAATGTGCTTCTTCCTGAGCCACTCCTTTGTTGCCTTGGCTGTATGTTTTGGGTCATTGTCGTGCTGGAAGACCCAGCCACGACCCATTTTTAAGGCCCTGGCGGAGGGAAGGAGGTTGTCACTCAGAATTGTACGGTACATGGCCCCATCCATTCTCCCATTGATGCGGTGAAGTAGTCCTGTGCCCTTAGCAGAGAAACACCCCCAAAACATAACATTTCCACCTCCATGCTTGACAGTGGGGACGGTGTTCTTTGGGTCATAGGCAGCATTTCTCTTCCTCCAAACACGGCGAGTTGAGTTCATGCCAAAGAGCTCAATTTTTGTCTCATCTGACCACAGCACCTTCTCCCAATCACTCTCGGCATCATCCAGGTGTTCACTGGCAAACTTCAGACGGGCCGTCACATGTGCCTTCCGGAGCAGGGGGACCTTGCGGGCACTGCAGGATTGCAATCCGTTATGTCGTAATGTGTTACCAGTGGTTTTCGTGGTGACAGTGGTCCCAGCTGCCTTGAGATCATTGACAAGTTCCCCCCTTGTAGTTGTAGGCTGATTTCTAACCTTCCTCATGATCAAGGATACCCCACGAGGTGAGATTTTGCGTGGAGCCCCAGATCTTTGTCGATTGACAGTCATTTTGTACTTCTTCCATTTTCTTACTATGGCACCAACAGTTGTCTCCTTCTCGCCCAGCGTCTTACTGATGGTTTTGTAGCCCATTCCAGCCTTGTGCAGGTGTATGATCTTGTCCCTGACATCCTTAGACAGCTCCTTGCTCTTGGCCATTTTGTAGAGGTTAGAGTCTGACTGATTCACTGAGTCTGTGGACAGGTGTCTTTCATACAGGTGACCATTGCCGACAGCTGTCTGTCATGCAGGTAACGAGTTGATTTGGAGCATCTACCTGGTCTGTAGGGGCCAGATCTCTTACTGGTTGGTGGGGGATCAAATACTTATTTCCCTCTGCAGAATGCAAATAAATTCATATACTTTCCACAATGTGATTTTCCGGATTTAATTTGTGATGTGCTATCTCTCACTGTTACCAATAACCTACCCTTCAATTATGGGCTGCTCATGTCTTTGTCAGTGGGCAAACTTACAAAATCAGCAAGGGATCAAATACTTATTTCCACCACTGTATACTGCCTTTAGTGAATCTCTTCTTAAAGGTGCTTAACAGTGATGCCAGGTGGGCAGGAGAATGACTAAAAAGGGAATTGTGAGACTAAAATATACTGCGAACCGCTATGTAGATAGTGATGAGGGAAAAGCAAATTTGCTAAATAGATACTTTTGTTCTGTTTTCACAGAAGAAAATCCTGGAGCAGGACCGCGATGGACTGGAAAAAGTACAAATGATAGTGGATTGGATACAGCATCATTTACAGAAGAGAGTGTGTATGAACAACTTGTAAAGCTAAAGGTGGACAAAGCCATGGGACCGGACGGGATCCACCCCAGGATATTAAGGGAGCTCAGAGAGGTCCTGGCGGGTCCTCTTAAAGATTTGTTTAATAAATCCTTGGAGGCGGAAGATGTTCCGAGGGATTGGAGAACGGCGGAGGTGGTCCCTCTTCACAAAAGTGGTGATAGGGAAGTAGCTGGAAACTACAGGCCGGTAAGCCTCACTTCGGTTATTGGAAAAGTAATGGAAGCGATGCTGAAGGAAAGGATAGTGAATTTCCTGGAAGCCAATAAGTTGCAAGATCCGAGACAACATGGTTTTACCAAAGGGAAATCGTGCCAAACGAATCTCATTGAGTTTTTTGATTGGGTGACAGGAGAATTGAATCAGGGACGAGCTATGGACGTAATCTACTTAGATTTCAGCAAAGCTTTTGACACGGTTCCCCACAGGAGGCTTTTAAATAAACTGGATGGGCTGAAGATAGGACCTCAAGTGGTGAACTGGATTAGGAACTGGTTGACGGACAGACGCCAGAGGGTGGTGGTGAATGGAGTTAGCTCGGAGGAGGGAAAGGTGAGTAGTGGAGTGCCTCAAGGATCGGTGCTGGGGCCGATTCTGTTCAATATATTTGTGAGTGACCTTGCCGAAGGGTTAGAAGGTAAAGTTTGCCTATTTGCGGATGATACTAAGATCTGTAACAGAGTGGACACCCCGGAGGGAGTGGAAAACATGAAAAAGGATTTGAAGAAGCTAGAACAATGGTCTAAGGTCTGGCAATTAAAATTCAATGCAAAGAAATGCAAAGTGATGCACTTAGGGAATAGAAATCCACGGGAGACGTATGTGTTAGGTGGCGAGAGTCTGATAGGTTCAGACGGGGAGAGGGACCTTGGGGTGATAGTATCTGAGGATTTGAAGGTGACGAAACAGTGTGACAAGGCGGTGGCTGTATCTAGAAGGTTGTTGGGCTGTATAGAGAGAGGTGTGACCAGCAGAAGAAAGGGGGTGTTGATGCCTCTGTATAAGTCGTTGGTGAGGCCCCATCTAGAGTATTGTGTTCAGTTTTGGAGGCCATATCTTGCTAAGGATGTAAAAAGAATCGAAGCGGTGCAAAGAAAAGCTACGAGAATGGTATGGGATTTGCGTAACAAGACGTATGAGGAGAGACTTGCTGACCTGAACATGTATACCCTGGAGGAAAGGAGAAACAGGGTGATATGATACAGACGTTCAAATATTTGAAAGGTATTAATCCGCAAACGAACCTTTTCCGGAGATACGAAGGCGGTAGAACGAGAGGACATGAAATGAGATTGAAGGGGGGCAGACTCAAGAAAAATGTCAGGAAGTATTTCTTCACGGAGAGAGTGGTGGATGCTTGGAATGCCCTCCCGCGGGAGGTGGTGGAGAGGAAAACGGTAACGGAATTCAAACATGCGTGGGATAAACATAAAGGAATCCTGTTCAGAAGGAAAGGATCCTCAGGAGCTTAACCGAGATTGGATAGCAGAGCCGGTAGTGGGAGGCGGGGCTGGAGGTTGGGAGGCGGGGATAGTGCGGGGCAGACTTATACGGTCTGTGCCAGAGCCAGTGGTGGGAGGCGGGACTGGAGGTTGGGAGGCAGGGATAGCGCTGGGCAGACTTATACGGTCTGTGCCAGAGCCGGTGGTGGGAGGCGGGGATAGTGCTGGCCAGACTTATACGGTCTATGCCAGAGCCGGTGGTTGGGAGGCGGGGCTAGTGCTGGGCAGACTTATATACACAAAAGTAGCACACATGAGTTGTCTTGTTGGGCAGACTGGATGGACCGTGCAGGTCTTTTTCTGCCATCATCTACTATGTTACTATGTTACATGCTGTTAGTAAATGATCCTCTTAGAGACATACTTCAGATTACAACACCCCTGAATCTAAAATAATATTAATACTATTTAAAGGTAAATGAAGCTTGAAATAGAGATGGTACCTGGAAAATTTTGGTGGTTTTCTTTGGAATGTTTTTTTCCCAATGAATATCAATCTTCTTAAAGTGTGTGCACAATGTGCATATAATAAACTCAATAAATGGAGCCCAAAAAATCAGCACTGAAAAAACTGCCATTTAGCACCAGGAACCGCAACTATTTTTAGGCGTGACTATTTACAGCAAAACCCTGGTGCACATCCCAATGCCTAAATTAGGCGCAGATCCTCTTTATTCTATAACAGCAGGTATAAATTCTGAGACCCCTCCCCACCAAAAAAAAAGAAAAAATCCACACGACGCCCTTATTGCCACGCTTCCTTTTTGGATGCACACATAAATTGTAATTAATTGCAATTAGCACCAATTGACTGTTAGTGCCCAATCAGCTCTGACTGACTTCTTTTTCAATTAAATTGCATGTGCAATTTTTTGCACCATTCATAGAATTCGGGGGAATGTGCCCTCTTTTAAGAAAAGGGCTCACTATTAACTGTGCACAACAATTTGTTTCAAACAACAGCCCATTCCTAGTTATAGAATAAAGACTGTTTTCCGTAACCTGGTACAATCAATGGTGCTCAGTCATCTAGATTACTGCAACGCAATCTACGCCGGCTGTAAACAGCAGATAATCAAGAAACTTCAAACAGCCCAGAACACAGCAGCTAGACTTATATTCGGCAAAACAAAATATGAAAGTGCTAAGCCCCTATGAGAAAAACTACACTGGCTCCCAATTAAAGAACGCATCACGTTCAAAATTTGCTCCCTAGTTCACAAAATCATTCATGGAGAGGCACCAGCCTACATGTCAGACCTGATAGACCTACCACCCAGGAATGCAAAAAGATCATCTCGCACATTCCTTAACCTGCACTTCCCCAACTGCAAAGGTCTAAAATACAAATTAATACATGCGTCAAACTTTACCTACTTGAGTACACAGTTATGGAGCGCACTACCGCGCAACTTAAGATCTACGAACTAACGAACTTCCAGAAACTACTGAAGACCTATCTATTACTACTACTACCACTACTTAACATTTCTAGAGCGCTACTAGGGTTATGCAGCGCTGTACAATTTAACAAAGAGAGACAGTCCCTGCTCAAAGAGCTTACAATCTAATAGACAAGTGAACGGTCGGTCCGATAGGGGCAGTCAAATTGGGGCAGTCTGGATTCACTGAACGGTAAGGGTTAGGTGCCGAACGCAGCATTGAAGAGGTGGGCTTTAAGCAAAGACTTGAAGACGGGCAGGGAGGGGGCTTGGCGTAAGGGTTCAGGAAGGTTGTTCCAAGCATAGGGTGAGGCGAGGCAGAATGAGCGGAGCCTGGAGTTGGCGGAGAAGGGTACTGCGAGGAGGGATTTATCCTGTGAACGGAGGTTACGGGCGGGAACGTAAGGGGAGATCTCTTTAACAAGGCATACCACAAAGATAATCCAATGTTGAATATACACAACTCCTCCACATATATTCAGAATTGTCTTATAGTATCTACTTGTTATACTACTATCATGTTTTTCTTTTTCATTATCATGTTACCCAAGATCCTGCTGTAACACTAAATGTCTATTTTCTAATATATTTCCACCACTCATGATGTATTGTAAGCCACATTGAGCCTACAAAGAGGTGGGAAAAATGTGGGATACAAATGCAATAAATAAATAGATTCTTTCCACTTAACAAAGGGGCCCTTTTACCAAGTTACGCTAAAAAGTAGCCGGCACTGTTGTCAGCGCATGAGTTTTTCTCACGCTGCGGCCACTTTTAGGGTGGCAGTAAATGGTAGCATGTCCATATATTTCTTTATTAAATGTGCTTAATGAGGAGTGGGAGAACAATATCACAAGATAACGCAAATCAAACTCTAACCCAGCAGATTGCCAAGACCTGTCGTTTCTTACTTTACAACATCCGTAAAATCCGCCCCTAGCTTCCTGAGCACGCTACCAAAACCCTCATCCACACCCTTGTCACCTCTCGTTTAGACTACTGCAATCTGCTTCTTGCTGGCCTCCCACTTAGTCACCTCTCCCCTCTCCAATCGGTTCAAAACTCTGCTGCCCGTCTCATCTTCCGCCAGGGTCGCTTTCCTCATACTACCCCTCTCCTCAAGTCGCTTCACTGGCTCCCTATCCGTTTTCGCATCCTGTTCAAACTTCTTCTACTAACCTATAAATGTACTCACTCTGCTGCTCCCCAGTATCTCTCCACACTCGTCCTTCCCTACACCCCTTCCCGTGCACTCTGCTCCATGGATAAATCCTTCTTATCTGTTCCCTTCTCCACTACTGCCAACTCCAGACTTCGCGCCTTCTGTCTCGCTGCACCCTACGCCTGTAATAAACTTTCTGAGCCCCTACGTCTTGCCCCATCCTTGGCCACCTTTAAATCGAGACTGAAAGCCCACCTCTTTAACATTGCTTTTGACTCCTAACCACTTATAACCACTCGCCTCCACCTACCCTCCTCTCCTTCCTGTACACATTAATGGATTTGATTTGCTTACTTTATTTTTTGTCTATTAGATTGTAAACTCTTTGAGCAGGGACTGTCTTTGTTCTATGCTTGTGCAGCGCTGCGTACGCCTTGTAGCGCTATAGAAATGCTAAATAGTAGTAGTAGACGACCCACTAAGGCTTTTCAATGACTTTTCAATTCTGGAAGGAAAAAAGCCTCAAAGCGCTCTCTAATCTTTAGCAGAGCTTACCTTCCAAGTATGCTAGTGTTCAAAAATTAGATCTTTATATTTTTCTTCTAATGTTCTTTTGTACTTACTACTTCCTGCAAAGATTAGTTCGTGCAGGACTCACTTTAATCTAATTCTTAACAGGTACAATCTATCAGCTTTTTAAGACTACTGGTAGTGTACTTAAAGCACTTATGTTTTCTGTATCAAAATCACAGGTCGACTGCATTGATCTGTCTTAACAGCACTCAATATTCTCTGTGCTGTGAGGTGCCCTCTTCTCCTTTCTGCCTCCAAGCCGAAAGTGGCCAATGTTTCGGGCTACTGCTTCAGGGTCCTTGGCGGTGGAGTTAGTCTTAGGGTAGCCACAGGGTTACACTGCAAAATGCTTCCATTGACCAGTACTCTTAAAAAGCTGATATCTTGTCATATATTTAATAGCCACGTGCTAATTTCCCATTTAGCACATGGCCATTACCGACACCTATTTTGCCAGCACTAAGGGCTCCCAGATTAACCATGTGGTAATCGGACAACGTGCAGAAATGTACCCGCACTACCAGATTAGTGCTGGGCACACCTATTCTCCACCCATAGCCACACCTCCTGCATTGGAAAAAATTATTTTCAGCACGGGATTAGCACACGCGCTGATAGGCACAGTACCACGAGATCCCTCCGTATGTCCCTCTGCAGTCCTCTTTGCTGCGCAGTAGGCATGCATTAATGCCTGTCACACCTTAGTAAAAGGGCCCCAAATTTAGTAATTTAACTCGGGTACCTCAAATATTTGGTGTTGTCCACGCACTTTGCTCGAGACTGATAACCCTTTTATTTCAAGTTAGCGTTTCACCATTTTTAAATGTTTGGTTTGTTGGGGGGTTAACATCCTAGTTAAAGGGCCCAAAATGTCCCATGTCATGTTTCTGGTATGCACGGATTCGGTGCAAACAAAAGAAAAAATGTCCCCAGCACAGCAGTAACCTGATCATTGAAAAAAATGATTATTTTTTTTTTTGCTTTCGCTGCCCTTTTTTTTCTTTTATTATTATTTCGCATAAGAGCCCTGCAGTGAATGGCCTCATTATCCCGGTGCCATCATCATCAATCAGGAGCCGGTAATGATGATGATGAGGACAATGGGAAAGGGGGAGGAGGAAGATGCCTCATGTTTTTTGCCATCGCTTTCGATGCCACAACTTGGCTTTTGTCAGGGCGACTAGAGAAGAAAAGTTCACAACGCTCGTCGGAGAGGGGAAAGGTAAAAAGCAAACTTTCCGCACGAGAGCGGATAAATGACATAAGAGGCGGGCATGGAGCCCCCCCCCCCCTCCCCCGTGCCGCCATCGGGCCTGATGGCGTGGGACTCATCACAGTCCTGTGTCCCTCCCCCCCCCCTCGGCAGTTATTTCTACAACAATAAACACATCATACTAATAATATTGTAGGGGGGGGGAGGGGAATTCTCGCGCATCATCAGCGTTATGCGCCGCTGTCTTGAGACCATTTAACCGCACAGCTCTACGCACAGTGGCCGCAGAGAGAGACAGACTCCATCTTCATTCTTAGTACCACCATCCCCCCCCCCCCCCTCCTTCCGAGAAAAAAAAAAAAAAAAAAAGCATACCTCCGACTCGGTACATGTTGGCCGCCATGTCTGCCCTCCTGGAATAACACCGGGGAGGGGGGAGGGGAGCGCGAGCGGAGAGGGTTTACAGGTGAAGGAGAGAAGCGGTTCACAGAGGGCGCGCGAGACGCGGAGGAGAGCGAAAGATGCTGCGCGCTGCGTCCCCTGGCCTCAAACCCCCTTCACTGCTGCCCCGGCTGCGGGGACAGAAGACGGACAGCGGCGGCGCCTCTCCCTCCGCCGAACGCGGCGGGGCTACAGCCGAGCGTGACGTCACGCGGCCTCGACAATCTCCGGAGAGAGAAGGATGGCAAAGGGTTAAAGCCGCGCGCGAGCTGCCTCTGCCTGGGGATGGGGAGCGTGAGCGGAGAAGTTTTTATGATGATGATGCATCATCATGCCGCGTGCACAGGTGGGGGATTGATGGGACTCGGGAGGAGAAAGAAGGCGAAGGTAGAAATGTAGGCGCTGCTCTACCTGCTATTGCTCTGGAGCAAAAGTGCGTAATTGGTTCTTTCTTTGTAGAATTCTAATTTCAGTTATTATGGTGGCCAACACATATAGATGTAATGTTTAAAGGGGACTTGTTTGATGAGACGCAGCTTTACAATCTTGCTTTAAGGTGAATGAGAACTTTCTCCTGCACATGGCCTGTTCAGAACACTGTTCTCAAGTTACAGGCAAAATTCGCCCTTTCCTCTCTGAACACACCACCCGAACTGTCGTCCACATTCTCATTACCTCTCACCTGGACTACTGCAACTTACTCCTCACTGGCCTCCCACTTAGCCATCTAGCCCCCCCTTCAATCTCTTCAGAACTCTGCGGCACGTCTCGTATTCCGCCAAAACCGAGTTACTCATATCACCCCTCTCCTCAGGTCACTTCACTGGCTTCCAATCAGATACCGCATTCAATTCAAGCTTCTCCTTCGTACCTACAAATGCATTCGGTCTGCTGCCCCTCACTACCTCTCCTCCCTCATCTCCCCCTATGTTCCCGCCTGTAACCTCCGTTCACAGGACAAATCCCTCCTCTCTGTACCCTTCTCCTACACCGCCAACTCCAGGCTCCGCTCATTCTGCCTCGCCTCACCCTATGCTTGGAACAACCTTCCTGAGCCCTTACGCCAAGCCCCCCTCCCTGCCCATCTTCAAGTCTTTGCTTAAAACCCACCTCTTCAATGCTGCATTCGACACCTAACTCTTGCCGTTCACTAAATCCAGACTGCCCCAATTTGACCGCCCCTATCGGAGTGTCCGTTCACTTGTCTCTTAGATTGTAAGCTCCTTGAGCAGGGACCGTCCCTCTATGTTAAATTGTACAGCGCTGCGTAACCCTAGTAGCGCTTTAGAAATGTTAAGTAGTAGTAGTAAGTAGTAGCTTCCTAAATTTTTAATTGTCTTCTTTAACCTGCAAATTGGTAGGAAAATATGGGATACAAATGCTACAAATAATAACTTGAAAATTCCTAATTCATTGACTTATTCATTGGGATTTATTAACCTCCTTTATGAATAGTTTCAGCCAAAGTGGTGTACCATAGGTACAACATAGGAGCCAGTTTTTTCAAAATGATTGGGAGTGGTAAACCCAATGGAAATTACCTCTACCTGGACATAGTCAAGGAGTTTATTCAATATTGGGGGTGCTCAAACACCCACAGCGCTGGTGCCTATACGTGACATAAAACAACAATTTTTGATAGCATAACAATAGTAAAATGACTAAATGTAAGCATAGTCCACAAGATCATTCACGGAGATGCACCAGCCTACATGTCAGACCTGATAGACTTACCACCCAGGAATGCCAAAAGATCATCCCGCACATTCCTTAATCTGCATTTCCCTAACTGTAAAGGTCTAAAATACAAACTAATGCACGCGTCAAACTTTACCTACTTGAGCACACAGCCATGGAACGCGCTGCCGCGCAACCTAAGAACAACTTACGAACTAATGAACTTCCGCAAACTGCTGAAGACCCATCTCTTTAACATGGCAAATACCAAAAAAATCAACCAATGTGAACATCCACAACTCCTCCACATATATTCAGAATTGTTTTACAATATTTGCTTATAATACTACTATCATGCTTATCATTACCATGTTGCTCAAGATCCTTCTGTAATATTAAATGTCCATCTCTTTTATATTTCCACTATTCATGATCTATTGTAAGCCACATTGAGCCTGCAAAGAGGTGGGAAAATGTGGGATACAAATGCAATAAATAAATAAATAAAATACAATCTGAGGTAAACTTGTAGATAATTTGCAAAGATGAAACAGTAGCAGAAATATAAATATTTAACAGCACTGTAAAAATATAACCAAAATATGATAAATGGGCCTTGACACAGTTATGCCCCCCTTTTGAGCTGCATGCTATGAGATTTGGGCACCCAAAGTTATAGAACAGCACTCAGCCACATGCACGTGGGCAATCCCAGTTGGTACCAATTAACAGTAATAATTGGCTATTAGCTTCCAATTATTGTTTAACAGCTTGTTTCCTTAGTGCCTTCATCTCAGGATCACACCATATGTAGAATCCAGGGGATGATGCTCTGTTCCTACCTTGCTCCCTGTGCAGCTATTCCAGACACTCCTGATGACCAGGGAGCTATGGGTGGTGCAGTTGCACGGGATGCTAGAGAAGTGGGGGGACAAACGTGGTGCGAAGATGACCCCAAAAAAGGGAAACATAAACAATAAAAAAAATATAAAAACCCAAGTAAAGATAAAAATAAAAGGTAAAAAATAAAAGTCAAAAAAACTCAAGATGACACACAAAAAGATAAAAATCCAAATTTTATTGAAAGGTGATATCTACCCTGCTTGAAATTCAAAGTTTTGTGGGTGTCTGTCCTTGTGCCATCTTTTGAGCACTCAGAAGAGAGATTTATGACTGTTTTGTCCTGGTTGGAGGTCCGTATAAAGACTCGATGAAGTATCCTTCCTGAAGCAGCTTTATACTCGGCGAAACAAGGCGCACTTTGTTGAAGGAAGGGCGACACAGGATGGTGTCATCAAAAATTTGCTAAACAGTTTAAAGACTTCCCGGCTCCACCACGAGCAGCCTAACTCCTACAAGTCATTGCAAAACTACAAGACTATAAGATAAGTAAAGGACATTTACCTGACAGCGGTCCAACTGTATTTTCAGTCTGCAAACAATGACATTTTATAGTTGTAGACAAGTAGCAGCAGGGGCTATAGGAGTGAAAGGTTGTGTCTTGGTGGGTTGATGTGTTCACGGGGGTATGTTACATGTCCGGGCATAGGTCCGGCACGGTAGTTTTGGGGTTTCGTGTCATACCTTGTGAATTCATAGTATTTGTGATTGAGAAGGAGAGGTTTTTTTTTTTTTACACCATCCGTTTTTCTCATTTAGATACGGGTTTTTGCGCATGGTTTTTTTTGCTCTCTGGTTTTCTTTCACTAGAACCAATGATATTACTCTACTCCTTGTTGTAATAGTGGATTCAGCATTATCTGCAATGTTTTCCCTATCAGGAGCTTTGAGGTTCCTTATTGGTTAATTGGTGATCTAGGATTCTGTTGAGTCTCTTTGAATTACAAGGACAGACACCCACAAAACTTTGAATTTCAAATTTTTTTTGAAATTTATGATTAATTAGAGTGCCATAAGTAAGCCTGTCATCACCTTTGTACCCTCTTCTTCCCCGTTACATCTTACTTAACCAGGGGCAACTCTACTATAAACAATTCTATGTTGGCAGGTGAGGTTCAGTGTATAGATTCTGGAATCACCTCAGTAATAGAAACTCAACCAGGCGCTTTGCAGGTTACACAAAACCGAACAAAAAGTACATTCCAAACCTATATAACAAATTTGCCACAGCAAGACAGCATTAATGCCTGAACTCAAAACAGCAATACTACCTATTACGCCAGAGCCTGGGATACCAGTACATCTTGTACTGGGAAAACAGGACAGATCAGATTGCTAAAGATCCCTAGACAAAAACTGAGTTCTAACAAAATAATTCTCTCCTGTCATAGATGCAGAACTCAGACAAGATTTTCAGGCTAAGCTGATCCAGTGGAGTAACTGGTAGTTGTGATTTGCCTAGTGCAGTATTTCTCATCCCAGCCTTCAGGGCACACCCAGCCAGTCAGGTTTTCGTCATATCCACAATGAATGCAATGACGTGGGCTTGCATGCACTATCTAATGCATATTCCGTGTGGATTTCCTGAAAATCCAACCGGCTAGGTGTGCCCCAGGGACTGGGTAGAGATCCACTGCCCTAGTGTATTGCCTAAAAAAAGCAAGATTGTAAGTCCATGCATGCAGGAAGCTAAACCCAGGGCTGGATCAGCTTCCCCTGAAAATTTGGAGCCAGTTGGAAACCCTATCCAAATAAATAAGAAACCACAAGTTTTGCATACAGACTCCAAGAAGCTAAGCTGTATAAGTACATAAGTAATGCAACACTGGGAAAACACCAAGGGTCCATCAAGCCCAGCATCCTGTCCACGACAGCGGCCAATCCAGGCCAAGGGCACCTGGCAAGCTTCCCAAATGTACAAACATTCTATACATGTTATTCCTGGAATTGTGGATTTTTCCCAAGTCCATTTAGTAGTGGTTTATGGACTTGTCCTTTAGGAAACCGTCTAACCCCTTTTTAAACTCTGCCAAGCTAACTGCCTTCACCACATTCTCTGGCAATGAATTCCAGAGTTTACTTATGTGTTGGGTGAAGAAACATTTTCTCCGATTTGTTTTAAATTTACTACACTGTAGTTTCATCGCATGCCCCCAAGTCATAGTATTTTTGGAAAGCGTGAACAGACGCTTCACATCCACCTGTTCCACTCCACTCATTATTTTATATACCTCTATCGTGTCTCCCCTCAGCCGTCTCTTCTCCAAGCTGAAAAGCCCTAGCCTCCTTAGTCTTTCTTCATAGGGAAGTCGTCCCATCCCAGCTATCATTTGTCATCCTTCGCTGCACCTTTTCCAATTCTACTATATCTTTCTTGAGATGCGGCGCAATGTAGTGCAACGCTGGAAAAAGAGGAGCAAAAATGTATTTTCTAACCTACTTTACAAAATATCAGAGATTATTCCTAAACCTGACATATTCCAATGAGTACATTAAAAATAAATGGATTCTACTTTTGTTGCCTGAGCATTTTATTTTTCTGATCCTGTCGATTTTGGTCATTTTATTTCTGCTTTCAGTGCCTCCTTCTTTCAAGTTTCTGTTGTATTTTTTTTTTCTCTCATCTGTTTGCTTCATTTCTTCTCTCTGTGACTTGGATCTATCCCTTCTCCTCCTCCCCAGTTCTTCCATACCCCATTCATTTCTAGGGAAATGGGACTTGATATACTGCCTTTCTGTGGTTTTTGCAACTACATTCAAAATGGTTTACATAGTATATACAGGTACTTAGTTGTACCTGGGGCAATGGACGGTTAAGTCTGCTGCACTAACCACTAGGTTACTCCTCCTCTAGCCCATTCTATCACATCCCTTTCTCACCTCCTAGCCTCCATTTCCACCTTCTGAATTCACCCCCTTTCCAGCCCTCAAATATTTTCTTCTGCCTGTCAGACCCTCATCAACTCATACTCCCTGCCACATCTGGCCTCCCCTCTCCCATCCTAGATTTTCTCCCGCATCATGCCTCCATCCCAAGTCTCCTCTCCCTATCCCCATCTCCTCGCTCTGTCTATCCTCATCTTAGGTAGATTCTCATATCCCTATCAGACATCCACCAAAGGATTGTGCTCCTGGTCAATAGGGACAAGCTGAACCAATCCTGAAATCCAAACTGGGCCTGACACAACTTGGTTTTCCTTACCATTGACAGCATCTCAATCCAGGACTTGTGGGCAATGTCCATCTGCCAGCAGGTGGAGATAGAGAACACAGAATTGAGCTGTTCCCTGATAGGCAGTGAACAGTGAATCATCTCTGTGTTCCACTATCTCCAGCAGATAGAAGACATGTCCTGAGACAACTCCTTGGTTGACTGTTAGACACTGCTGCTGCTATGAGTTGAGCTGTCTTACTTTACTTCTTTGGCAGTGCAGGTAATACCTGATGATGCTGGGTCACTCCCCTCCGACTTCTCTCTTCTAAACAGGTCTCCTGTTTAAAAAAAACCACCAAAAGAGGGTGTATATTCCTTTAATAGCCAGTTCAGCATCTATTCAAAGAAGCTTCGAGTTTCCTGTTGCCAAGGAAGCTCTCCAGTTCAGTAAGTTAGTTTTCTGTTTTAACCTGGGATTGCTGCTTTGTCAGCTAACGGTGGCATCATGCTGCCCTCAGCTTTGGGTCACTGCCACTTTTGTTCTTTGCTTCTCCAGCAGCAGTCTTCAGGGGAAGCAGCTAATTCGGATCCTGTGTCAAACCTTGGCTCCCCGTCTTCTAAGGCTTCCTCCTCAAGTGTGGAAATGGTGGCTGTTTTGGAACTGCTAACGACTGCAGTAGCTCCTTCTCCGCAACCGGCTCCTCATAAGTACATAAGCACTGCCAGGCTGGGAAAAGACCAAGGGTCCATCAAGCCCAGCACTCTGTCTCCGACAGCGGCCAATCCAGGCCCCAAGAACCTGGCAAAAACCCAGACTTTAATAACGATCAATGGACTTTTCCTTCAGGAATCTGCCCAGACCCCCTTTAAACTCAGCAAGGCCAGCTGCCGTCACTACCTTCTCTGGCAATGAGTTCCAGAGTCTAACCACACGCTGAGTAAAGAAAAACTTTCTCCAATTTGTTTTAAACCTACCACATTCTAATTTCATCTTAAGTAGAGGAGTGTGGTAGCCGTGTTAGTCCACTCTTAAGGTTATCAATAGAAATCAAACAAAATAAAACATGGAAAAGAAATTAAGATGATACCTTTTTTATTAAGTTATGTCCAATAAAAAAGGTATCATCTTATTTTCTTTTCCATGTTTTATTTTGTTTGATTTCTATTGATAATTTCATCTTGTGTCCCCTAGTTCTATTATTGTTAGAAAGCATAAACAAACGCTTCACATCTGTCCGCTCTACCCCACTCATTATTTTGTAGACCTCTATCATATCACCCCTCAGCCGCCTTTTCTCCAGGCTAAAGAGTCCTAGCCGTCTTAACCTCTCCTCATAAGGTAGTCGTCCCATCCCTTTTATCATTTTCGTCGCCCTTCTCTGCACCTTCTCCAATACCTTTATATCTATTTTTAGGTTGAGGCGACCAGAACTGAACACAATACTCCAGGTGCGGTCGCACCATGGAGCGATACAACGGCATTATAACATCCTCATGCTTGTTTTCCATCCCTTTTCTAATAATACTCAACATTCTGTTCGCCTTCTTAGCCGCTGCAGCACATTGAGCGGAAGATTTCAACGTTCTATCCACGATGACTCCCAGATCCCTTTCTCGGTCCGTAACTCCTAAAGCGGAACCTTGCATGACATACCCGTAATTCGGGTTCCTCCTTCCCATGTGCATCACTTTGCACTTGTCAACGTTGAACTTCATCTGCCATTTGGACGCCCAATCCCCCAGTTTCACGAGGTCCTCTTGTAATCTTTCACACTCCTCCCGTGATGAGACGACCCTGCATAACTTTGTGTCATCTGCGAATTTAATTACCTCACTAGTTACTCCCATCTCAAGGTCATTTATAAATATGTTAAAAAGCAGCGGTGCCAGCACAGACCCCTGAGGGACCCCACTAACTACCCTTCTCCATCGAGAATACTGACCATTCAACCCTACTCTCTGCTTCCTGTCTTTTAACCAGCTCTTAATCCATAATAATACACTGCCTCCAATCCCATGACTCTCCAGTTTCCTTTGGAGTCTTTCATGAGGCACTTTGTCAAACGCCTTCTGAAAATCTAGATATACAATATCCACCGGCTCCTCTTTGTCCACATGCTTGTTCACCCCCTTGAAAAAATGCAGTAGATTTGTGAGGCAAGACTTCCCTTCACTAAATCCGTGCTGACTTTGTCTCAGCAGCCCATGCTTTTGTACTGTGCTCCGTAATTTTATTCTTAATAGTAGCCTCCACCACTTTTTCCCGGCACCGACGTCAGACTCACCGGTCGATAATTTCCCGGATCTCCTCTGGAACCCATTTTAAAAATCGGCGTTACATTGGCCACCCTCCAATCTTCTGGTACCACACCTGATTTTAGGGATAAATTGCATATTACTAACAGCAGCTCCACAAGTTCATTTTTCAGCTCTATTAATACTCTGGGATGAATACCATCTGGACCCGGCGATCTACTACTTTTTAGTTTGCAGAACTGCCCCATTACATCCTCCAAGTTTACAGAGAAATCATTTAGTCTTTCCAACTCGTCCGCTTCAAATACCTTTTCCGGCACCGGTATCCCTCCCAAATCCTCCTCGGTGAAGACCGAAGCAAAGAATTCATTTAATTTCTCCGCTACAGCTTTGTCTTCCCTGATCGCCCCTTTAACACCACCGCCGTCCAGCGGCCCTACCGATTCTTTAGCCGGCTTTCTGCTTTTAATATACCTAAAAAAAAATTTGCTATGTGTTTTCGCTTCTATCGCTAACTTTTTTTCAAAGTCCTCCTTAGCCCTCCTTATCTCCTTTTTGCATTTGGCTTGACATTCCTTATGCTTTATCTTATTGTCTTCCGTCGGTTCCCCTCTTGCTGCTGTTAATCTGCAGTAGCCTGCTTCAGGGTCTGGACAGGGAACCTTTGCTGAGCAAGATCTGAAAGCCTTGGGTAATGCAGCAAGAAGAAGTGCCTTTTTCTGCGAAATTCATTTTGTTAAGACAGAGAGTTGTTTTTTTTTTAAAGCTTTTTTAGCTTTTCCCAGACTTTTGCTCCAGAGACTCACAGCCTCCTCAGTTGAATGTTCCTGTATCTGGTTAAAAAAAAAAAAAAAAAGTCTGCAGAATCAGCCAGTCTAGGATTCTGGCCTTTTGCTTTCAGAGGTCCCATCTGTGATTTTTGCTTCTCTCTTTTCACACCACACTGCTGAAGAGGAGTCTTTAGAGGAGGGGAAGATTCCTAATGAGGAGGGAGATGACCCTACTGTGGCACATATGTTCTACAAGGAAGAGCTTACCACTTTGATTTCTAGTGATATGAATGTGTTCAATATTTCTCCTCCAGTGTCCCAGGCCCCCTCCTCCAATTCCAATCCTATCATGTTTGGGACCAAGAGACCTCCTAAAACCTTTCACATTCATGAGGCGATACAGGTACTCATCGTGGCTCAGTGAAATACCCCAGATTTGGGCTTAGAGTAGGATGGGCCATGTCTAGGCTCTACCTTCTCCTTCTTGAAGACCTAAACCAAGTTTAAGCTTCCAACGGTGGATTTGTTGGTCAGTGCAGTCACCAAGAAGACTATGGTCAATGTTCAAAAGACATGCAAGACCAACTCTAATGCTATCACATGTCTATTTTATAAAATAAATTACAAAGGTATACAACAGCTTCACCCAAATGCAGACCTCAGAAATATCTACAGGTGAACCACATGCTCCTGCTCGCATGTGTACCAATTTTTCTTTGCAAGCAAAGGCCTGAGTTGTGAGCAAAACTTTCCCATTTCTTTACCTTTGTGAGCACTTCTTACAGATGCACACACATACATAAACACAGGGAAGTTGGAAAGAATTTTGTGAACCATGCCTTGCATGTTTCTGTACTTGTTCCCCTGTAGTTCAACTCTATTCATAGCTACTCTGAATTTTACTCAGTTACTGGATGTTTAGTCCAACTGCTTCCCCTGTAGGGAGCATCACTTTTTTTTTTTTTTTTAAGGGACAGTAGGGGCACTTTAGAACATTGCAGGGAAAGACCCCTTCACTGTGTACCAGCTGCCTCCCCCAGTATATTTATTATTGAGGCCATTTTTCCTGCTGTACAACACCCTGCACTAGAAGGAGCTGCAGAAGCTGGGGGTGTGGAATAAGGACAAGCTCGTAGTCCGAAGGTCCGGGCCTACATTGGAGCCTACAGGCTAAGCAGGGTCAACCCTGGCTGGAGAGGGAAAGAGGGGCCAGCGGACACTGTGTATGCAAATTCTGGAAATGACCCCAAGCTGACCGTGCCCCTCCCATGGTCACGCCTCCTCTTTGGATCCACGCGGAATAATTTAAGCATGCGTCCTGTGCAATTTTGAGTGCTATATATATATAGAGAGAGAGAGAGAGAGAGAATTAGGGGGTTGGTGTGTACGTTGAAATTCGGAATTTTTCTGCCACATTTTGGGGACAGACAAAAAAGCCCTGCATAGATAACATAACACAAGAGAAGAATTATAAGAGACTCAAGAAAAATCATTGCTGAAGAACAAACCACATGGGAGATCTTTGTTTTGCACTTATTTGGCAGAGTGGAAAAAAAAATTAAAAAAAAACAAAGCAGAGAAGCTGAGGAGGCGGCTGCCATATATGTTCAGAACTTTACATTGGGAGAGCAATTCCTTCCTGGTGCCTTTTTTGTGACTGATTCAGGCCTGCTTGTTGATGGAAAAAGTACATTAAAGATAAGGGTTTCAAAAGTTAAGTGAATCATCAAAAGCTTCTGCTAAGCCAGGGAGAAGCATTAATATATTTTATGCTACGTATCAGAAAGCGAAAGTTATTAGGAACAGATGTCACATTGTCATGTTAAATTACATATATGAATGAGGAAGACCATATTTCTTTGTTATGAGCATGCACCTTAAGCCCAGTTCTCCAAGTGAAGAGATGCACAGTCCATTAAAATAAGAGGAAGCCCTATACACTGTTTAGAGAGCTATTCTCAGAGCTTTCATGTGGTTTCTGTTGCTAGGGGAAGAAAATCGCTTCCTCTGTCTGTATGAGTTCAGGCCAGGAATGTATATCAAGCCTTGCTCATAGCAAATCTAGTCACCTTGTATTGTCTAGAAAAGCAAACAAACACACGAAAACAGCCTCTAACAGACAGCAAACAAGAATGTACCATGGATTTATGAATGTATTATCAATAACTGAGCTTCCTAATTACTCCTCAAAATCAAAAAAATATAATAACCTCATTCTTCTATTTCTTATTTATTTTTATTTGTTTCATTTGTATCCCACATTTTCCCACCTATTTACAGGCTCAATGTGGCTTACATAATACCATGAAGGCATTCGCCTAGTCCGGTAGAAAAACAAATACAAGGTGATAGAGTCGATTATAGATATATGTGGGGTGGGTGCAATGGGGATAGAGGAGAGGAAGGTTGAATAGTGTCCATTATTATTGGAGTCGAGAAGAGATTGTGTAGTGTCCAATACGATCTTTGGTTTTGCTGTGTTGCGGTGTTTAGATGGCTATGCTGGGTCGGTGGGGAATGCCTTTTTGAACAGGTTGGTTTTTAATGCTTTCCTGAAGTTTAGGTGGTCGTATGTGGTTTTCGCAGCTTTCAGTAATGCGTTCCATAGTTGTGTGCTTAAGTAGGAGAAGCTGGATGCATAGACTGCTTTGTATTTAAGACCCTTTGCAGTTTGGATAGTGAAGGTTTAGGTATGTCCGGGATGATCTGGTTATGTTTCTGAGTTTCTTGTTGATATCAATTCCAATTCTTCTACTAATACTAGCATTAAAAACTAATACCCCTTGCTAAAATGTCTAGAAATAGTGCTCAGTACATCCCCATCATTCCAACCCTGGAACACGATGGTCAACAGATGACAATCCATTGCACCAATAGCTGCAATATTGTAAAGTGAAATAAGATAGAAAAAATTCACTTATCTCATGAAACTGATGATAAAACAATCACTGATAACCCTGCATGAACAACCCTTTTCAACAAAAAAATAGAAGATGGATTTATGAATGATATGTTCAGGTTTCATCTATTCTTATAGTTTCTAGATATATCACAGCCAGGCGCCTATTTGAAGGAAGGGGGGAGGGTGCAGCAAGGCCATTTGTCCCATTCCTTACAAAGAAAGGGCACTTCCATTTGGGGAAAAAAAGCTGTTACTTACCTGTAGCACGCGTTCTCCAAGGACAGCAGGCATATATTCTCATATATGGGTGACATGATCCACGGAGCCCAGTGTGGACACTGCCAAGTGCACTGTCACTTTAAATCTTTGAGGCAGTGCTCCCACCACACATTTGGGAGGGATGTGAGAATATATGCCTGCTGTCCTCAGAGAACACCTGCTACGGGTAAGTAATGTAGCTTTGTCTGAGGACAAGCATGCATAATATTTTCACATATGGGACTCACTAGCTGCCAGACTTGCAGAAAAGATGAATTTTGTAACCAAGTAGAAAGTGAGCCTGGTAGAATCAACAGGCCAGAGGGTGGACTTGGATTTTAAACAGTAAAAAGATTCTGCAGGACTGCTTGTCCAAACCGGCTATACCGCCTGGAATACTGCTCCAAACAGTAGTGAACAGTGAAGATGTGGCTAGAAGACCACGTAGCCACATTGCAAATATCTTGAATAGAGGTAGAGAGAAAATGGGCTACTGAGGCCACCATGGTGATGGCCCTCATATTAGGAACAGTGACCTGGCCATGGAGGGTCAGCCCAGCCTGAGTATATGAATAGGAGATACAGTTAGCCAACCAAGTAGAAATTCTATGTTTGGTGATAGGATTGGGAAATGGGATTTGATATACCACCTTTCTGTGGTTTTTTGAACTATGGTTTACATAGTATATACAGGTACTTATTTGTACCTGGGGCAATGGAGGGTTAAGTGACTTGCCCAGAGTAATAAGGAGCTGCAGTTGGAATTAAACCCAGTTCTACAGGATCAAAGTCCACTGCACTAACCACCAGGCTACTCCTCCACTCCATTCTCAATCTGTTAGGGTCAAAGGATTATAAAATGTTGAGAGGATTTTCGATGAGGTTTTGTTTATTTTAGATAATATTCTAGAGCACGCTTGCTGTCTAAGGTATGCTGTGCTGCTTCTCCAGGATGAGAATGTGGTTTATGAAAGAAGACAGGTAGTACAATGGAGAGGTTGAGATGGAATTCTGAAACCACTTTTGGGAGGAATTTGGGGTGGGTTCTGAGTACATCCCTGTCTGGTGTACGGTGGATCTGCTACAAGGGCTTGAAATCCACTAACTCTTCTGGCAGAAGAGCTATTAGGAGTACTACTTATACACGAGGAACTTAAGAGAACAAGAATTAAGTGGTTTGAATGGAGGACGACATTGAGATCCCACGCCACAGGAGGTTTGGTATGAAATTAACCCTTCATGAATCTAACCAGCAACTGATAAAATGAAATTGGCATATTATCAATTTTAGTATGAAAAGCACTGATAGTGCTCAAATGTATCTGAGTTAGTTTTGAGTCCAGAATTCAGAGATGGAGGAGGCACTCCAGAAGGGGTAGGTAGAGAGCATGCAGTAGGATTGAGCAATCTAGCTGAACACCAGAGAGAGAATCTTCCACTTTAAATGGTAACATTTTCTTGTGTAAGGTTCCCTGGATTCGAAAAGTATTCTAAAATCTTTGTGGAGAAGGTTCAGTGAACGCAGTTCTATGTTGTGAGGTACCAAGCTATCAGGGCCAGAAAGTGAGAGTCTGGATGAAGGAGGAATCCCTCATTCTGTGTTATTAGAGCTGGAAAAAGATCTAACCTGAACGGTTCCCTGGGCGACAACTCTAAGAAAAGAGAGAACCAGATTTGACGAAGCCAGTAAGAAGCAATTGGAATCATGGTCCCTTGGTCTCAACATAGTTTGAAAACAGTTTTCCTTATGAGAGGCAGTAGGGGAAAAGCACATAGTAGATCTATTCCCCAGTGGAGCAAGAAGGCATCTGGGGCTATGCAGTTGGGAGCATATAGTCATGAACAGAAGCAGGAAAGTTTGTTCTGAGGATAAGCAAACAGGTTTACCGTTGGGGCTCCCCAATGCTGTTGAAGCCATGTGACTGAGAAGATGGAGCATTTGATGAGCAGATATGAGTCGACTGGGATTCCCGGGTGGTGAGATGTAGTATATTGTTCGACCTCAGTTGAAGAAGGAATGCTCAACCTTGAGTTGTGTCGAGGAGAACCCCTATGAACGCTAAAGTCTGTACAGGCTGAAGATGTAATTTGGGGTAGTTGATGACAAGTCTGAGAAGTTCTAGGAGTCATATCATAGACAGAATAGAAGTGCTGGCATAATCCTGAGAGACCACTTTTATTAGCCAATCATCAAGCTACAGAAAGACATGGATGCCCCACCTGCGAAGCATTGCAGCTACCAGACACTTCATGAAGACTAAAGGAGCTGAGGCCAAGCCAAATGGTAAAATGTGTAGAACTCCACAGCGGAAGTGGAGGAATTTTCTGTGTGTAGGTAGAATAGATATATGGGTATATGCCTCCTTGAGGTCTACAGAACAAAGCCAATCATAAAGTTGTATCATGGGAAGTAGCAACCCCAGGAATATCATGCAAAACTTCTATTTGAGGAGAAACTTGTTCAGGTTCCATAGCAGGGGCGTGCCCAGACAACAGATTTTGAGTGGGTCTAGGCAAGAATTGGGTGGGCACCAAGTGTTCTGCCCCCCCCCCCCCCCCATAAAAAAATATCTCAGCTGGTGGGAAAAAGCTTCTTTCTACCTTGGCAGCAGGCATGCACTGAAAACCGAGCATGCGCAGGTGCCGGTGTCATGGAGAGCAGCGTTTTCGTTACCATCAGGGGAAAATCTTCAGCTGGCGGAGCTTGGGATTCCCACCAGTTACCACTAAACATGTGCTACTGTTGGGTGGGCCTGAGCCATAAATGGGTGGGCCCTGGCCCACCCAAGCCCACCTGTGGCTACGCCACTGTTCCATAGATTGGGAATCAGACATATTATTCCTGTCTTTTTTTGGAATGAGAAAATATCTGGAGTAGAACCCTCAACCTCTGTCCGGTGGAAGAACTGGCTCTATTACATTCTGCTGGAGGAGGGCCAAGAGCTCCTCCTGAAGTAAACTTATTTGGAGGGAATTGAAATGTGATTGGGGGTCTTTTTCACTAATGCAGAGAGTAACTGTGTTGAATAGTATGTAAGACCCATCGGCTGGAGGTTATAAGAGGCCATCTCTGTTGGAAGAGAATATGTTTTCCTCTGACAGGTAGGTCATTTGGCATGGAAAATTGTAAGATGGCAATGCTCTCTAGGAATGAGTCAAATTCTAGGTTGTTGCTTAGATTGTGAGGGCATGTGGGATTTTTGTCCCCACTGCTGTTTGGGACAAGAGAGTTGGGGTGTAGTCCACTGAGGTGCATAAGTTAAAGGGAGCTACTACTGAAAGGTGTAAGCAAAATCTAAATAAATAGGGGTGTAACAACACTTAGATAAGCCCGTTTCCTGTGCAGTCCATAAAATAAGCATTTTTCCATTTGTAGAATTTGTGGCCATCTGCCAGTGTTAGCATTAGCAAGTGGCAATTAAAAAAAAATTAACGTGGGACACATTAAGGGCCCCTTTTACTAAGGTGTGCAAGTGGATTTAGCATGTGCTAAAATTAAAGCTAAGACACCCATGGGAATTTAGGGTTTAGCACGCGCTAAATCTGCTAGCGTGCCTTAGTAAAAAGGGGCCCTAAATTATTTAGGAGGTGCTAAGGGCCTCTTTTATCAAGCCATGCTAGTGGTTCCCGGTGCGGCATTGCTGACAAAGCCCGTTCACTTTGAATGGGTTTCGTCGGGATTGTCGTGTGGGAACTGCTAGTGCGGCATGATGAAAGAAGCCCTAAGTCTGTGTTTTTCAGTTAGCGTGTGCTAATGTCAGAACACTAGCTGAACTGAGCTTCCACAGCCAATCTCCACCCCCCCTCAAGCCTCTCCCAAAAAATACACAAAATAAATACCACAGGCTTAGCATGCACAAACAGCAAACCTAGAACAGAGTGCTTTAGAACATCCTGTATTGGGCCATATTTCCTGAGTTAAGTGCACGTTAATGCTTAACACAGCTTAGTAAAAGGGCCCCTGTCTGTGCTAGGACTCTGGGTCCTCCTAATTTGCATTGTCTGGACTTCTGTAATTCTCTCAAAGGCTCCGATCACAGCATTAAATAATGATGAGTAACTTCAGTGCTGCTGTACACGTAGGCATATTTTCAAAGCACTTAGCCTTCCAAAGTTCCATAGAAACCTATGGAACTTTGGAAGGCTAAGTGCTTTGAAAATATGGTATCACAGTATTTTCTGTACACTTAAATGAGTACCTGTGTAAATAGTAACATAGTAGATGACAGATAAAGTGGTTAGGGTGGTGGACTTTGGTCCTGAGGAACTGAGTTCGATTCCCACTTCAGGCACAGGCAGCTCCTTGTGAATCTGGGCAAGTCACTTAACCTTCTATTGCCCCATGTAAGCCGCATTGAGCCTGCCATGAGTGGGAAAGCGCAGGGTACAAATGTAACAAAAATAAAATAGATACTATTGGAGATTCTACATGGAATGTTGCTACTATTGGAGATTCTACTTGGAATGTTGCTACTATTGGAGATTCTACATGGAATGTTAATGTTGCTATTCCACTAGCAACATTCCATGTAGAAGTCGGCCCTTGCAGATCAGCAATGCGGCCGCGCAGGCTTCTGTTTCTGAGAGTCTGACGTCCTGCACATATGTGGACTTTGGTCCTGGGGAACTGAGGAACTGAGTTGGATTCCCACTTCAGGCACAGGCAGCTCCTTGTGACTCTGGGCAAATCACCTAACCCTCCATTGTCCCATGCAAGCCGCAATGAGCCTGCCATGAGTGGGAAAGAGCAGGGTACAAATGTAACAAAAATAAAATAAAGACCTGTATGGCCCATCCAGTCTGCCCAACAAGATAAGCGCATATGCGCTACTTTATATGTGTTACTTTATATGTATACCTGACCTTGATTTGTCCTTGCCATTTTCAGGACACAGACTGTAAGAAGTCTGCCCAGCGCTAGCTTTGCTTCCCAATTACTGGTGTTGCCACCCAATCTCCGCTAAGCTTCTGTGGTTTCATTCCTTTGCGTTTATCCCAAGCATTTTTGAATTCCGTTACTGTTTTCATCTCTACCACCTCCCACGGGAGGGCATTGCAAGTATCCACCACTCTCTCTCTCTCTGTGAAAAAAATACTTCCTGACATTTTTCCTGAGTCTGTCCCCCCTTCAACCTCATTTCATGCCCTCTAGTTCTATCGCCTTCCTGTGTATGGGAAAGGTTTGATACCTTTCAAATATTTGAACATCTGTATCATATCAGCCCTGTTTCTCCTTTCCTCCAAGGTATACATGTTCAGATCAGCAAGTCTCTCCTCCTACAGTTTGCAATGCAAATCCCATACCATTTTTGTAAAAGTGAAAGTAACCTCATGGCACATAATTTCTAATGGCCTGTACATTCATATATACCTTACCATAACTCCATATTTTGATATCATTCACTACTTTCAAGGCAAGCAGTGTTCTGTCCTCCGACAGCCTCGCACTAGTTTATAACGTGATCCTAAAATGTGTGTAATGCCTTTACTGTTATTCTCAGCCCCAAGGACTATCATTGCTGCAGTTTCCCACTGGAAAATACACGAGCAATGCACTGTGGGTAATGTAGTTCACAGGCAGTGCAACCACACTTGTTTGGCTGTGTAAGAACTGCTATCACTGGTTGTGAGGCTGCTCAGACCTTCTCTCTCTCTCTCTCTCTCTCTGCCAAGCTTGGCTCTTTTGTCTTCCTGTTCTGTCTTACTATCTGTCCTCAGAGGTCAGCCAGGTATGACCTTTCCCTCTTATCTCTAGGACTACCCCATGCTATCCGATAGCAGGCTCTGTCCCCATTGGTCTCCATCTGCTCCTCCCTGTGTGAAGCCCCACCACTTCTTTGTCCTTTCAGCCACGTGGGGCTTCTTCCTCCATTATAGCCAGGGACATGGAGCCAACACCATCTCGCTCCAGACAGCTCTGTCCTGCTGAAAATCCCTGTAACGAACCTGGATTTTTTACCCTGAGAATATCTCCTTCCAAATGAGATATCGCACATTCCAGTCACCCAGCTTTGGACTATTTCTACCTGTTCAACTACCTTCCCCTCCCCCTGCAATACAACTACCTCTCTTCAGATCTCCACCTCCCACAGCCTCCAGATTAAGAAGTCTCTGTATCCTGAACATCTATCTGTGAGTAAATAATCTGTGATTTATTTAATAAAAGAGACTTCATAAAATAATAGAGACTTCAGGTGATTGCTGTGCCAGGGTTATGCTCCATGATATTGGGGCTTCTAATTACCAAGCTCCAAGAGTCATGACAAGCAGTACTCAAGAGTCCTAAGGAGCTGGTGTGGGACTTGATTTCAGGATGCTGAAAGCAGAGACCAGTGCATTACCCATTAAGCCACTGTTGAAGCACATTAAGCATTCTGAAATACACTGGATATCTACTATATGATCTAATCTTGATCACCTCTAACTGATTTATAGTCTGCCAAATCCCCAAAAGGGTTCAAGTCAGATTACAAAGTAAGAAGCCAGCAATCTTGGGGAAATGCAAAATATAAATAGAACATAATTAGAAGCTTAAAATTTATCATACAGCCAGGTACATCTTCATATGGTGATAAAATAAAAGATAGGAGCCCTGTATCCTGATTACATGTGGTAGATTATTCCAGATATAGGCAGCCTGAAATGAAAAAGAACTATTTAAGATCATTTTATAACATAAGGCAGCCAGTGATGGAATATGAAGCAGTAGTATATCTTTAGAGCGGACAAGCTGTACTTAAATTAGGAAAAGAGAGGTGCAGGTTCAGTTCCCTTAAAGCACCTGTAAACAAGCCATGCCAATTTGAATTCAATGCATGCCTGAACCGGAAGCCAACGTAGTTGAATCAAAAAAGGAGTTACCCTTTTGAATTTGTGCAATGTAAATACCAGTGTGGCAGGAGCGTTTAAAGTACTCAATGGTTTGTTTCTTTTTAATGAAATTGCGCTGGCACTTGAATAGAGTGTTGCAATAATGACCAAATACTTTTTCCTGAAAAAAAAAAGACCCAAATAATCACAATTGATTGATCTTATACAAAATGTTTTTTTTATAATCATATTTATTTGACAATTCAGAGATAAAATCTAATATTCTAGTTGTCGACTGTATTGGAAAAGAAAGGCCAGAAGGTAGGGAAACTCTCTCAGGAATAGAATCATACACATTTCTAAAACATAAAACCTTTGTCTTGTCACAGTTCAGTTTTTTTTAAAAAATGAGAACAGCAACTCTAAACAATCCTGATGCTATCTTAAATTTTCAGAAAAGTTAAATGTCATGTTGGTTATTCCTAACGTGCTCTGCATGCAATAGGGTCTCTTTTACTCTTTTTTTTTTTTTTTTGTAATAAAGAGAGAACAATCTCCACTCAACATTCTGAACATTATAGGGTTAAATATTCAGCCACTGGTAGTGACCAATATTTTAGCTCCTGCCAGCTTTATGCTCCGATATTCAATGCCAGGCCGTGCCCAGGCACCAGCATTGACTACCTGCATGTGCAGATGGCTGGCACATATCAGGTTAAGGCCAACATTCAGTCCTTAACCGAACAGGTAAAACTGGAGAAAGATAGGACTGCGTTTTTTATATGGTCCAATTTGTTTGTTTGTTTATCTTAACCTATTAAAGGACCCTTTTATACAAGGGTTGCCGTGTGGCAATCCGGAACGACCGCCGGCCCGACGCGTTGAGCATGCCCCATTTCTGGTGCTCTGGAAAATAATTCCATAATTTCTAGCACGGTGCTAACCCGGCAGCACCGTGCTCTGCCCGGTTACTGCTGGGTTGCCATGGAAGCCCTTACCGCCACCTTAGTGGCTGGTGGTAAGTGCTGCCCCCTGCATGGCCACGCGGTAAGAATAATCTTACCACGTGGCCATGTCTTATTTAGGGGCTTTTTACCTGCTGTGGTAAAAAGGGCCCTGGTGCACAGCAAAAATGGCCCCTGCCACTACTGCAGAGCCCTTTTTACCCCAGCTTGGTAAAAGGGACCCTTCAGTGCTAACGATCGGACTCCACCCTGACTCCACCTTGGACAGCTCGTACCGTAGCTGGTTTTGGCTTAGGCAGTTAGAGGGGAGAGTCAGTGGCACTATCCAGTTACGTACTGCCAAATATCCCCTGATACACCCCACAAAGGCAACTTAACTGCATTGAATATCATTTTATTTTATTTTTAGACATATTTATTTATTTACACTTCAGCATTACAAGATGATAACCCTTTTGAAATATAAATTTAACTTATTACTGTAACAATACTTAAAAGTGGCTCTTTGGTGTTAAGTGCTCGTACAAAAATAAGCTAAGGATAATTTTCTTTTAGGAGTTAACAAATAAGGGACACTATCTACAGATATCGGCTCCTGAATGTTATCCTGGGTCTTAATCTGGCCAATATTCAAAGCGATTTAAGCGGGCAGTAGAGGCTCCTGCCCACTTAAACCACCTGTCACTGATTATCATTTAAAATAACACTTGATAGCTTCTGCACCAATCCCACCATCGGGCACCTCCTACAAGAATGGGGAGAGAATGAGGACCTGGTAAGGTACATTTCCAAAACTTTTTACCACTGGCCCTATTATTTCTTACCTTCGTGGAGATATATTGAACTCCTGTTGTCACTGTAAGAAGAGCCTGATGCACATATTTTCCAGCTGAACTCAGGGGCGTAGCCAGACACCCAATTTTGGGTGGGCCTGGGCCCAAGATGGGTGGGCAGAAGAACTCCGTCTTGTCCCACAAGTGATTTGGTCTCTCCCTCTCTTGCCTGCATGCCATATGGTCTCTCAAACATTCCCCCTCCCTCGCATACCCATACCCACTTAAATAGCAGATTTTCACCGGCAGCAAGCAGCAACTAATTCACACTGCTCATGTTGGCCCCACAGCTTTTCCTCTGATGCAACTTCCTGTTTATGCATAGGTGGGAATGCATCAGAGGGAAGACTGTGGGGCCGATGCGAGCAGTATGTATCAGTCGCTGCTCACTGCAGGCAAAGATCTGCTATTTACAAGGTATGCAGGAGGTACAGTTGTTGGGAATTTTCGGCTGGTGGGGCTTGGGGATCTCTGCCAGCCACATTATAGGTGTGCTGCTACTGGGTGGGCCTGAGCCCACCCTTGGCTACGCCACTGGCTGAACTGCATGAGACAAAACTGAACAGTTTGCCCAGGAGACTGTTTTCCTCCTTCAAAGGTGTCAAGGAACATCATTATGGGGCTATTGATCCTGAATGTAGAACATGGTCTGAGGACTCTGTCCAGATGTTAAGTCACTTGTATATACTGGTAAATTATTCGACGTAAGTTGTATCTCACCCAGTGGACTGTTGTGCTGGAAAGCTTATCAAACATATAAACGGCAAGTGACCGTACTCACTTGCAAATGCACAGTACAGACGTCCCTCTCTGTCCCGCCCTCGCGTCATGACGTCAGAGGGCAGAACAGAGAGGGAAACAGACGGCGACGACGACGCTGCCGCCTGGAAAGGAACGTTGCGCAAAACAACCTCTACCCCCCCCATCCCCGCCCCCCTCCATATCGGGCCCCCTGCACTGACCTGACAGCGCCTCTCACCTCCGTGTGGAAGCGCTGCAGGCAGCAGCAGAGCGATCTGCTGCTGCCTGTAGCGCTTTCACACGGAAGTGAGAGGCGCTGTCAGGTCAGTGCAGGGGGCCCGGCACGGAGGGGGGAGGGAGCGGCAGCGATGAGGGTAGCTGGACATGGGGGAGGGCAGGGGGGAGAGGCCATGGTTGCTGGAGTTGGGGTGAGAGCAGGGCACAAAGGAGGGTTGCTGGACATGGGGGGAGGGGGGAGGCCAAGGGAAAGAGGAGGGTCACTGGATATGGGGGGGGGGGAGGATCGGTGGACGGGGTGAGGCCAGGGGAGAGAGGAAGGCTGCAATATTCGCCCGTTTTTTACGGGCTTAATAGTGTCTCTAGAAAGGGTGAAGGAAAAAAAAAAGTAACCCCTTAGAGCTTTTTGCTGTTTTCTCAGCAACCGCTTGGAATTTCCATGTGAAATTCTACAGCTTTATTTGAGTTTACGATCTATGTTTATGTACTGAGTGGAATGAGATTACCTTTAAAGATGGCAAAATTACAGATTTTTTAGTGTGACCACCTAGCTATTTTCACGCGTTCAAAAATGTTTGCACTCTAAAACTAGCATTATTTGAAAAAACAGGGGTACCAGCTTCCTGTTAATGATGTCAGTGTGGCATACACTTTTATAAGTACATAATTATTGCCATACTAGGACAGACCAAAGGTCTATCAAGCCCAGCATCCTGTTTCCAACAGTGGTCAATCCAGGTCACAAATACCCGGCCGGCAAGATCCCAAAAAAGCTCAATACATTTTATGCTGCTTATCCCAGAAATAAGCAGTAGATTTTCCTCAAGTCAGTTTAATAATGGTCTATGGACTTTGCCTTTAGGAAGCCGTCCAAATCTTTTTTTAAACTCCGCTAAGCTAACCGCCTTTACCACTTTCTCTGGCAACGAATTCCAGAGTTCAATTACATGCTGAGTGAAGAAATATTTCCACCGATTCGTTTTAAATTTACTACTTTGTAGCTTCATCGCATGCCCCCTAGTCCTAGTATTTTTGGAAAGCGTAAACAGACGCTTCACGTCTACCCGTTCAACTCCACTCATTATATTATAGACCTCTATCATATCTCCCCTCAGTCGCCTTTTCTCCAAGCTGAAGAGCCCTAGCCGCTTTAGCCTTTCCTCATAGGGAAGTCATCCCATCCCCTTTATCATTTTCTTTGCCCTTCTCTGCACCTTTTCTAATTCCACTATATCTTTTTTGAGATTCGGTGACCAGAATTGAACACAATATTCGAGGTGCGGTCGCACCATGAAGCGATACAAAGGCATTATAATGTCCTCATTTTTGTTTTCCATTCCTTTCCTAATAATACCTAACATTCTATCTGGAGAACAATATTGGAGGCCTATCACAAGCTCCACCCAAAGCCGCAAACAATCGCTGATAACTCAAGGAAGCGCTGTAGATGATCTAGGACAGCCTGCCACAGGAACCGATCAACAAGGCTGTTAAGAACTTCCCAAAGTGACTGAAGACCTGTTTTAAAGCTGGGAATTGACATTTTGAGCATTTACAATGACAGTGAAATTCTGACACATTGTTAATTGTATTTTTTGAATGATGTTATTTTACTGTGTTTTAACTTGCATGTTTTTAACATAATAATAATAATACATAAGCATGATGACGAAATAAGTATGTAAAATTTCTCCTTGAAATTTGGTTCCTCTGCTTCACTCTTTATGTTGGTTTATCTATAAGATGCCACAGACATCTTCCATTTTTGCTGCTACAGCCTAAATACAGCTACTTCTCTGGAAGTTGATTTGAATTGCAACGGTAACTCAAGATTTAATACTTGCAGAAACATTTTCAGAAGAGACCAATCTTTTTTGCTTAGTTTAAGGTGTCAAAAGCTTTTCCAGCTGACTTTTCAGTAAAACTTCTGGTACAGAGAACTGGTGACCTTCTGTTCCCCCTCTTTGCTCCATTTCCTATTTCTTTCTCCCTTTTTTCACTGTGTCTGGATTGCCTTTTTGCTCATCTTTACTCCAACTTTCTTTGTCCCCTTCCTTCTCTCCTCTGCTTCTGTCCTTCTTTTCTTCACTCTTTTTGCAATAATGTAAACCACTTTATGCCTTTGGCATTAACAATAATATAAGAATAGCCATACTGGATCAGACCAATGGTCCATCTAGCCCAGTATCCTGTTTCCAACAGTGGCCAATCCAGGTCACAAGTAGGTGACAGAATCCCAAACAGTAGGAACATTCCAGAATCCCAAACAGTAGGAACATTCCAGAATCCCAGAGAGTAGCAACATTCCATGCTACAAATCTTGGGACAAGCAGTGGCTTCCCCCATGTCTATCTTAATACCAGACTATGGATTTTTCCTCCAGGAACTTGTACAAACCTTTTTTTAAACCCAAATGTGCTAGCTGCTGTTACCACATCATCTGGCAGCGAGTTCTAGAGCTTAACTATTTTTTGAGAGAAAAAATATTTCCTTCCACTTGTTTTGAAACTATTTTCTTTTGCTAAAGAGCATTAAGTCCTAATGCACATTTAAATTGGTGCCGTAAAAAATTGGTGCTCAATGCTATTCTATAATGGGCACTGAAAAATGAGCGCCCGTTGTAGAATATCACCGAGTGACGATTTCAGTGCCCGAATTTGGGCACCAGGATGTACACCTGCTGAAACTAGGTGTAATTCCCAGCACACAATTTGGGCATACACCCCCGGTATTCTATAACACTGTGCCCAAATTTTAGGAATGACACTGACCCACTCATGCACCTCCCATGGCCATGCCCGCCCTTTTAGGTTGCGCTATGGGATTTGGTCACACATTGTTATAGAATAGTGCACAGCAAGATGTATGTACTAATTAGCACCCAGTTATTGGCACTAATTGGCTTGGTGGCCAATTTAATTGGGTACACATCTTGAATCAGTGCCTAAGTTTGGGGGCCAGATGTAGAATCAAGGGTTTAGCACCTGTAATGTATTAATGGAGTGGAGGAGTGGCCTAGTGGTTAGGGCACCAGTCTTGCAATCCAGAGGTGGCCCGCTCAAATCCCACTGCTGCTCCTTGTGATCTTGGGCAAGTCACTTAACCCTCCATTGCCTCAGGTACAAACTTAGATTGTGAGCCCTCCTGGGACAGAGAAATATCCAGAGTACCTGAATGTAACTCACCTTGAGCTACTACTGGAAAAGGTGTGAGCAAAATCTAAATAAAGATTCTAGAATTCTAAAGAATAACAAGATTCCATGCAGAATTTCACAGTGTAGCAACATTCCATGTAGAACCCCAAAGAGTAACAAGATTCTTTGGGGTGGAGGAGTGGTGGCCTACTGGTTAGAGCACTGGTCTTGCAATCCAGAGGTGGCCCGCTCAAATCCCACTGCTGCTCCTTGTGATCTTGGGCAAGTCACTTAACCCTCCATTGCCTCTGGTACAGGCTTAGACTGTGAGCCCTCCAGGGACAGGAAAATACCCAGTGTACCTGAGCTACTACTGAAAAGGGTGTGAGCAAAATAAATAATGCATTTTGCACTAGTTTGCCAGTTTGATTGTGTGCCAATTGCACATTATATATATACTAGTAAAAAAGGCCCGTTTCGGAAAGAAATGAAACGGGCGCTAGCCAGGTTTTCCTCGTAGTGTGTAGAAGCGCTGCCGGGCCGCCTCCTCTTCCACATTCCGCCCTCTCTCCCGCTTCCTCTTCGTCGTTCCGCCCTCTCTCCTGCTTTCGGCTGCTGATTGGCTCCTTGAATGTGCTCCGCCCTCAACGTCATTACGTTTGACGCGAGGGCAGGGCCCACAGACTGTGCTACAGAGCTTCGAACAAACGAACTGGCTTCATTGACGTCAGTGGTCAATGGAACGTTGAGAGTGCTTTTTATGTCCAGATGGGGCGTGGCCTAGGGCGCAGATGGGCGTGGCTGAGTGCGGGAGTCTGAATAGCCTAGGTCAGGAGCCACAGTTGGAGTGAGGTGAGCTTCAGAACGTCTGAGGGGGATTCAGAATGTCTGAGGGGGATTTTATATATATATATATATATATATATATATATATATATATATATATATATATATATATATATATATATTTGGGAGGGGGCATGTTATAGGTGGGGAATGGGCATGGAAGTGCAATCTAGCTAGCATTTTGCATAAGCGTGCACTAACTGGGTAACACAGACTTAACACAGGCGCACTTATACTTCCTAAATAGGAGGCAGCAAATGCTTCTGCATTAATTTTTTTGCCAGTCCCAATGGAAAACTTAGTGCAGGACCTTTATAAATGTGGAGTGGTGGAGTGGCTTAGTGCTTGGAGCACCAGCCTTGACATCCCGAGGTGCTGGTTCAACTCCCTCTGCTGCTCCTTGTGATCTTGGGTGAATAATTTAACCCTCTATTCCCTCAGGTACCAACGTAGGGCCCCTTTTACCAAGCTGCGGCATAAGGGGCCAGCGCTGGTGTCAGCATGTGTTTTACATGTACACTGAGGCCCGCTTTTATTGCAGCTGGTAAAAGGGAAGTCTTGGCTTCCTGCAGGAAATGACCATGCAGCAAGTAAAGCACTTGAGCGTGGCCATTTCAGGGGAGAACCCTTACTGCCAACCCTTGAGGTGGCGGTAAGGTCTTCTGCTTTAACCTGGCAGTAACTGGATTACAGCTGGGTACACTCCAGTCTTTAGGGCAAGTACCATCCAGAAAGGTAGGGCCCTTTTACTAAGGCGCGCTGAAAAGTGACCTGCACTGGTGTAGGCGTGTGTTTTGGATGCGCGCAGGTCCATTTTTCAGTGCGCCTGGAAAAAAGGCCTCTCTCTTGTAACCGAAAATGGACGTGCAGAAAACTAAAAACCAGCACACGTCCATTTTCAGCCTGAGACGTTACCGCCACCCACTGACTTAGTGGTAAGGTCTCACACGCTAACTGGGCAGTAAGTGTCAGTACTCGTAAACTGCTAATTACCACCGGGTAAGCGCCACATGGTAGAAAATTTTCTACCATGTGTTTTGGACGGGCGTAAAAAATGGAATTACCGCCCGGGGCACATGGTAGCTGGGCAGTAGTTCCAATTTCATGTGTGTTGGATGCGCGTAGGTGCCTACATGCCTTAGTAAAAGGGCCCCTTAGGGGCCTCTTTACAAAGCGGCGGTAAGTCCAACATAGGCTTACTGCCCGTCAATTTGGAGTTACACCCAACCCAACATCGTATTAGTGGTAGTTCCAGCCCCAGGGTGCGCCATTTCCTGCCCTGGGCAAAACTGGGCTCAATTGTTTTGCATGGTAGTTGCCCAGTGGTAATTAGGCTGCACTGCGCACTACCCAGTTACTGCTAGGTTAGTGTGAGAGCCAGTGGCGTAGTTATGTGGGGCCATGGGGGCCTGAGCCCCCATAGATTTGGCCCTGGACCCCCCTGCCGACGACCCTCTCGACCCCCCCCTCCCGCCGCCAACCCGTCAACCCACCGTCGCCAATGCCGTCTGCTACCTTTGCTGGCGGGGGACCCCAACCCCCGCCAGCCGAGGTCCTCTTCTTCCTTCGTTCTGTTTCTGAGTCTGCCGTCCTGCACGTACAACGAAGGAAGAAGAGGACCTCGGCTGGCGGGGGTTGGGGTCCCCCGCCAGCAAAGGTAGGCAACGGCGGCGGCAGGGGAGGGTTGGCAGTAGGGGGGGGGTCAAAGTTGTTGTTGGTGGTGGTGGTGGCGGCGGGGGCTGGCAATGTGGGGGGGGGGCTAAAATGTGCCCCCTCATCTCAGGCTCTGGACCCCCCCCCCCGCCAAAGTCTGGCTACTCCCCTGATTAGAGCCCTTACCGTCACCTCAATGGGTGGCAACATGTGCTCACCACTGCATGGCCACGCAGTAAGAGCAATCTTACTGCATGCCCATGTATTTTTGCTGCCTTTGTACATGCTGCGGTAAAAAGAGCCTCGGCGTATATGACAAAAATGGCCACTTCCGCTACCGCAGGGCCCTTTTTAATGCAAGTCCATTTTAATAATGGCTTATAGACTTTTCTTTTAGGAAGCTAGCTAGCCCTTTTTTTTTTAAACCCCGCTAAGCTAACTGCTTTTACCACATTCTCTGGCGATGAATTCCAGAGTTTAATTACATGTTGAGTGAAGAAATATCTTCTCTGATTTATTTTAAATTTACTGTTTTCTAGCTTCAATGTGTGCCCCCTAGTCCTAGTATTTTTGGAAAGAGTAAACAAGCGATTCACGTCTACCCATTCCACTCCACTCAGCATTTTATATACCTCTATCATATCACCCCTCAGGTTCATGGTTCGCATTTCTTTGATACACTATTTTCACCCTTGCATTGTTACTTTTATTTACTATATATATGATCTAGTCTGGTTTGTGTTCAAGGGGTATGCATGAAAGGTATTTATTTTCTCAGGTCCTATCTTCACTATTATTCAGTACATGTGCTCTTGTTTCCACTGGCAGATTCCTGGATGGGAGTTGGGGGTAGTGTGGGGAGGGAAGGATTTCCTTTCAAGGTCCAGATTTCTCTTCTGCCAAGAAAATGAGGGCATTATTCTATATACAGAATGTGATAGTCCAGGGGATGGAGAAGGGGGGTTGGAAGTGTAGTTAAGAACACGCATTTTCTAGTAACTGTACAGCAAAATTGAGAGGGGGCCAAAACATAAAAATATAGAAAGAATCATACATTGACACCATTCCTGCAGCTATCCCTACCCTACTCCTATATAAATGTCAAATATGAGGCCAATTATATTAAGAATTTTAGGGGTCTTTTTACTAAAGTGTGCTGAAAAATGGCCTGCGGTAGATGCATGTTTTGCGCGTGAGCAGAATCATTTTTTAGCGCACCTGTAAAAAAAAAAAAATGCCTTTTTAAATTTTTTGCCGAAAATGGATGTGCGGCAAAATCAAAATTGCCACGTGTCCATTTTGGGTCTGAGACCTTACCACCAGCCACTGACCTAGAGGTAAAGTCTCACGCGGTAACCGGGTGGTAATGACCTATGCGCGTCAAATGCCACTTGACGCATGTCAGAAAAAGAAAAATATGTTTCAGATGCGCGTAGTGGACCCGTGCCAAAAATGAAATTACCGCAAAGGCCATGTGGTAGCCGGGCGGTAACTCAGAATTGGCCTGCGTAGGCGCTTATGCGGCTTAGTAAAAGGGCCCCTTAGTTTTCCTAAATTAACATTCACAGCATAGTAATAAAATTCACTGTAAAAAAAAGGAACTACAGTGACACCTCGGTTTACATTGATAATCCGTCTGAAAACAATCGGCGAAATCCGAAACCGACGAAAACCGAGGCAATTATTTCCATATGAATCAACACTGGAAAGCAGTGGAATTGTTTGGCTAGACGCGCGGGGTGATGCTCACACAACGAGAAACGACGCCACACTGAGCAGGAGAACACGTAGGTCGCCCTTTGTTTTCGCAAAATTAGCATCGAGGTCGCATGGGCACGCCGACGAAATATGAGAAAACTTTTTTTGCGGAAAAAATCGACGAAAACTGAAACCGATGATAACCAAAACCGAGGTATTACTGTATTTCCTCTGAGCTGTTGAGAGTATGCTTAATACAGTCAGAATACTCCTAATTCTAATTGGAACATTTATTTATAATAATTGTGAGTTTGAGGTCAACTGGTCGCCCTTAAGTATATTGATGGCATTTTCCATCCCTTCCCAATTTATGCATAATCACTTCATGTTTTACACAGTGCAAAGAATGCTGTTTTGGTTGCATGAATGTCTCTCTCTCAACCCCAGGTTTAATGCCTCTCACTTTAAAACTAGTTACTCTCCTGAACTGTAACATTTTAATTCAGTGTCTGTAACACAGAGCAACATATTTATTTTTTTCCATTCCTATGTAGCAAGGCAGCAGGAATGACACTGCGGCTGGTACCAGCATCCAGCTGGCACTTCATTGAGTTTTTATCTAACAGCCTTGTTTCAAACAATTCCTTTTGTGGGTTAGTGGTTGGGCTCTTATGTATCAAGTCCAATTTAATATAGGTCATGCAGGTTGGAAATGGACATCCACCCTGGGATGTTCACAGTTTGCAGTGTCTTTTACACAAGACTTGCTGAACATGGAAATTTTTTGTTACAATACACACACAGCCTCAAGAAAATAAATGTATCTGGTGGCACATAGTGTAGAAACGGTCATTTTACAATCCAGAGGTGGCTGGCTCAAATCCTACTGCTGCTCCTTGTGATCTTGGGCAAGTCACTTAACCCTCCATTGCCTCAGGTACAAACTTAGATTGTGAGCCCTCCTGGGACAGAGAAATATCCAGTGTACCTGAATGTAACTCACCTTGAGCTACTACTGAAAAAGGTGTGAGCAAAATCCAAATAAATATATGGAATGTTGCTACTATTGAAGATTCTACATGGAATGTTGCCACTTTTTGAGATTCTGGAATGTTGCTACTATTTGAGATTCTACATGGAATGTTGTTATAGTGGAGGAGTGGCCTAGTGGTTAGAGCACTGGTCTTGTAATCCAGAGGTGGCTGGTTCAAATTCCACTGCTGCTCCTTGTGATCTTGGGCAAGTCACTTAACCCTCCATTGCCTCAGGTACAAACTTAGATTGTGAACCCTCCTGGGACAGAGAAATATCCAGAGTACCTGAATGTAACTCACCTTGAGCTACCACTGAAAAAGGTGTGAGCCAAAAAAAAAATCTAAAGTAGAAAAAGAAAAAATCACTCAGGCACCCAGGGCTTTGAAAATAAGTGCTGGCCCTTAAATGTCCATTTAGTTACCAGTTTGAGAAGGGTGTCCTTATTAAAAGTGCGTAGCTTCGAGAATTCCATTTTAAATTCTTATTGCGTATGTCTATTCATCCTTCAAGAGCTAAGAAAATGGGACTCCCATCTGCCGAGAAATGTTTGAAATATGGACTGGACAATGCTTTGTATAAACATTGCATTTGGGACTGCCCAGGGATTCATGCTTTTTCAACCAAGGTGTGGGCATTTCTGAGTCGTTTGCATAATCACACTTGACCTGCAGTATAGCCTATTGGATGTTTTTGATGACATTGTGGAAGGAACTCATGTTTCTGTTTTATTTTTACTTAAAGCCTGTCTTCCTGCCAAGCATTGTATTTTGCTTCAATGGATACAACTGTTTGCACAAACCCTCACCCAATGGCGCAACCAATTATTTGAGTTGCTCAGAATGGAATGTCTTTCTGTGCAGTTCCAAGGCCGGTTGGCTAAAAAAACAATTCCTTAAAGTCTGAGGGTCAATCATTGGATGTTCTTCCAATGCAGATTTGGTCTGCTCTGTTGAATGACTTGGATTCCAGGGCTCTGTCCTTTCCTGGTTCTCTTCCTACCTCTCCCTCCGCACCTTTAGTGTTCACTCTGGTGGATCCTCTTCTACTTCTATCCCTCTGCCTGTCGGCGTACCTCAGGGTTCTGTTCTTGGTCCCCTCCTCTTTTCTATCTACACTTCTTCCCTTGGTTCATTAATCTCATCCCATGGCTTTTCCTACCATCTCTATGCTGATGACTCCCAAATCTACCTTTCTACACCTGATATCTCACCTTGCATCCAAACCAAAGTTTCAGCGTGCTTGTCTGACATGGCTGTCTGGATGTCTCAACGCCACCTGAAATTAAATATGACCAAAACCGAGCTTCTCATTTCCCCCCCCCCCCCAAACCCACCTCCCCGCTCCCCCCGTTTTCTATTTCTGTTGATGGCTCTCTCATTCTCCCTGTCTCCTCAGCTCGAAACCTTGGGGTCATCTTTGACTCTTCTCTCTCCTTCTCTGCTCATAACCAGCAGATTGCCAAGACCTGTCATTTCTTTCTTTACAACATCCGTAAAATCCGCCCCTTTCTTTCCGAGCACTCTACCAAAACCCTCATCCACACCCTTGTCACCTGTCGTTTAGACTACTGCAATCTGCTTCTTGCTGGCCTCCCACTTAGTCACCTCTCCCCTCTCCAGTCAGTTCAAAACTCTGCTGCCCGTCTCGTCTTCCGCCAGGGTCGCTTTACTCATACTACCCCTCTCCTCAAGACCCTTCACTGGCTCCCTATCCGTTTTCGCATCCTGTTCAAACTTCTTCTACTAACCTATAAATGTACTCACTCTGCTGCTCCCCAGTATCTCTCCACACTCGTCCTTCCCTACACCCCTTCCCGTGCACTCCGCTCCATGGATAAATCCTTCTTATCTGTTCCCTTCTCCACTACTGCCAACTCCAGACTTCGCGCCTTCTGTCTTGCTGCACCCAACGCCTGGAATAAACTTCCTGAGCCCCTACGTCTTGCCCCATCCTTGGCCACCTTTAAATCTAGACTGAAAGCCCACCTCTTTAACATTGCTTTTGACGCGTAACCACTTGTAACCACTCGCCTCCACCTACCCTCCTCTCTTCCTCCCCATTCACATTAATTGATTTGATTTGCTTACTTTATTTATTTTTGTCTATTAGATTGTAAGCTCTTTGAGCAGGGACTGTCTTTCTTCTATGTTTGTGCAGCACTGCGTACGCCTTGTAGCGCTATAGAAATGCTAAATAGTAGTAGTAGTAATGCCTAATTGCATTCTCTTTTCAAATGAGCTGCCTCTCTTCTGCTTTGGAATTTGTGGCACATTTCATGACAAGATTACTTTTCTTATATCCACGGTCTCTCCCCCTTCTACTTCCCTTTCCTCCTCCCCCCCCAATCTCCAGCTCTAGAGTCACCCACTGCGGGAGGCATGGCCAATTTTTCTCCATCCATCACTTACAGATGTTAAATTGGCCCTTAAGGATGCTAGGGCAACCACTTCACCCCAAGGATCCCCTTCCATCCTTTTTCATCAAAAAATTCTCTACCATGCTTTTGACTCCTTTCCACTGTATGATTCATAACAGCCTTCATCCTGGATCTGTTCCTACGATCTGGAAGTCTGCCTGTATTTACCCTCAGTGCCGTAGCGAGGGCTAATGGCACCCAGGGCGGGTCACCGCTGCGCACCCCACCCCCGGGTGCAGCACGGCGCGACCCCCCCCCCCTCTGCGGCGCAAACCCCCCCCGGACCACATTCTTACCTGCGGGAGGGTTGATCCGCCCGAAGTGCACGTCACTCGGAACTGCGTCGGCCCCGCTGGTTCCCTGCTCTCTGTGCCCCGGAACAGGAAGTAACCTGTTACGGAGCAGAGGGAGCAGGGAACCAGCGGGGCCGGCACCCCCCCGAGCACGTGCACCCGGGGCGGACCGCCCCTCCCGCCCCCCCCCCTTCCTACGCCACTGTTTACCCTAAATGCAAGACAGAGGCGTAGCCAGGTTTTGACATCAGGGGGAGCAGACTTTTCTAAAATAGGCGCCAGTGCAAGGATGAAGGACTGGGAGAGAGGGGAGGGTTAAAATCCTCATAGGCATATGCAGTCAGTGACTCAGCTGTTTTGGGAGGCTAGGGTGGGGTTGGGGTGGAGCTAGTTAAAATCCTTAGGGTGGGTACATTATTGCAAGGGTTTGGGGGTGAAATAGGCTTATTAACTAAGGCTTTGGGGGTGTTATTTCCATGTGATCCGAAGTGGTGTTTACTGGGGTGGGGCAATAGGAAAGGGAAGAGATGGCAATGTAGAATCAAACGGATGGGGCTAGCGGTGGCGAAAACTATCATAGCTTCAAATTGGAAACAGAAAGAGGGACCCACGATACATAATTGGATAATGAAACTTAGAGTGGTGTCATCAATGGAAAAACTGACAGATCGCCGTAGGGGGAAATACAATGCATCAGCGGATGAATGGTTACATTTGAATATGATCCTTCAATAGAACACCTAAGAGGGGGCTAGGAATGGCAGGGGGGGGGGAGAGGGTGGTTATAAGGGGAGGGGGGAAGGGGGTGGGGAAGAAGGGGTAATAAAAATGTAAAATTATTAATGAGGGAGTAGATTGTCAAATGTTTAGATTTATGTTATAAGGATTATTGGTAAGGCAAATGTCTCTGTGTATTACTGTTGGCTGTGCTGAATCATCAATTAAAAATAAATGTATATATAAAAATCCTTAGGGTGGGGGTAATACCCACATAAGCAGTAAAGGGATAGTAGGGGTACTTTTGAACATAGCAGTGAAGGACCCCTTCGCTGTGTCTCTGGTGCATATGCACCAGCTATTTCTCCCTAGTATCTCTATTACTGATGGTATTATGCACACTGAATGCCAAAAATTCAAATAATGTATGACAATAATGCAAATTATTAAACAGAACAGTATTTGCAGTATTCTGGAAATATACGCAGGTACTTTAACACTGGACTCCTAGTCAGTCCTAGCTCCCATTCCAGCATATTCCTGTTGGCTACTTGAACAGTGGAATTCAGCAGCACTGTAACAGAAATTCTGTGGTTACTGGCAACCATAAAATAGCCTATCAGATTTTTTAGTAAGTTGCTAAATGGTCAACAGGCTTTAGATCTGCTGGTCTTTAGTTTACTGTACAGTTACCAAACATGTTTGGAAAAGTATTATCTGTATTAACTGTTATTTAATGGGTTAGAGAAGTGGATTGAGGACTAGGGAAGCTAGGGATCACATCCCACTGCTGCTCCTTGAGAGCTTGGGCAAGTTATTTAACTCTGCATTGCCTTCTGTACAAACTTAGACTTTAAACCTCTAGGGACAGGAAAATACCTGTTGTAAATGAATGCATCTCACCTTCAGCTACTACTATGAGAGGTATGAGCTAAATACAAACACAATACCAGGCATATTGTGAAGTAATATAAAAACCTACAAAAGTCATTCGGGAACAGTATCTACTATAATAGCACTAACATCTAGGAATCTCACAACAAGGGTCTACCTAGGAAAAATCAGCAGCATAAATATTGTAGTGGGCACTAGAACATCAATATAACTATTGAAAAAGATTAACAAGCCACATTAATACAGACTGATCCTACACAGATATTCAGTGCTTAACAGAATACCTAGCCTCCTTCACACATATACAGAATAAGTAACCATAACCTAAAAATATAAATATATAGACAAATATTAATCTGAACCTCCAAGAAGCCAGACATTGAATTCATTGCAACACCAGATATAAAGAAACAGTGATGTGTGCAAAGCAAAGATTGCAGCTGCAAATTTCAAAAACTGATATTATTTATTTTTATCACATTTGTACCCCGTGCTTTCCCACTCATGGCAGGCTCAATGTGGCTTACATGGGGCAATGGAGGGTTAAGTGACTTGCCCAGAGTCACAAGGAGCTGCCTGTGCCTGAAGTTGGAATTGAACTCAGTTCCTCAGGACCAAAGTCCACCACCCTAACCACTAGGCCACTCCTCCTACTATTTGAGATTCTACATGGAATGTTGCTATTCCACTAGCAACATTCCATGTAGAAGTCAGCCCTTGCAGATCACCAATGTGGCCGCGCAGGCTTCTGCTTCTGTGAGTCTGACGTCCTGCACAGCCTTCTACATGGAATGTTGCTAGTGGAATAGCAACATTCCATGTAGAATGTCCAATAGTATCTATTTTATTTTTGTTACATTTGTACCCTGCACTTTCCCACTCATGGCAGGCTCAATGCGGCTTACATGGGGCAATGGAGGGTTAAGTGACTTGCCCAGAGTCACAAGGAGCTGCCTGTGCCTGAAGTGGGAATCAAACTCAGTTCCTCAGTTCCCCAGGACCAAAGTCCACCACCCTAACCACTAGGCCACTCCTCCACTATATTCCAATCACTACATTAGAAATTAACAAATAAATCAAAAAACAGAACATAAGGTGATATATTTTCATTGCACTAACTTAACACATTTTTTTATTAGCTTTCAAAGACCAAAACTTCTTTCCTCAGGCCAGGGTGGTATAATGCTTTTATGGCATACTGTCCTGACCTGAGGAAGGTGGTTTTGGCCTCTGAAAGCTGGTAAAAAAAAAATACATTAAGTTGGTCCAATAAAAAGTATTACCTAATTTTCCATTTTTTAAAATTGTTTATTTTTATTAACTTTTGGAGTTGACTAAGGGCCTCTTTTACTAAACCGCACTAGCAATTCCCGGCGCAGCAAATGAGAGGAAGCCCATTCAATTCCAGTGGACTTCCTCTCATTTGCCACGCATGAATCGCTTGCACAGCTTTGTAAAAGAAGCCCTAACGTGGCTACCACACTAATTTAATCAGAATTACAAATAAAATTCTTTTTCTACCTTTGGCCATTTAGTTTCTCTGGTTTCTGCTTCTTCAGTCTTAACTCTCTTGCCAGGGTTTTCTGTCCATTTCTCCTTTTTTCTCTCTCCTTTCTTCTACACTTCCTCCACTACATTCATGTCTTGACACTCATCTTTCAGCTTTCTTCTATTTTTTTCTGCATTTCTATCCATTTAGATTTTATTCATTCTTACTATCCAGTCTTTAAGCTCCCTTTTTTCACTGAATCTACCTACATTTTTCCGTGTTTCCTTCACTCAAGCCCATCTATTCCCCTTTCTCTTATTCCCCAGTCTTTCGTTAACTCTTTCCTCTTTCCCCGTCATATAACATCTCCTCTGTTTCTTTTTTCTCCCCTTCTCCCTCCTCCAGAGTTTATCTTGTTGAGCAGACTGGATGGACCGTGCAGGTCTTTTTCTGCCGTCATCTACTATGTTTCTCCCTCCTCCACTATGCAGCATCTCCTCTTAGTATCTCTCTTCCCCACCTAAATGCAGCATCTCCACTCTCTTTCTTTCTCCCCCTGCCAACCAGCATCATCCCATCTCTTTCTTTCTCTCACTTCCCCATATTCAGCATTGCCCCATCTTTCTCTCTTCCCTGTTAACCAGAATTGTCCCATATCTCTCTCTGCTCCCCCATTCAGCATTAGGGTCTTTTTCTCTTCTCCACCATCCAGCATTGTGATCTGTCTCTCTTCCCCCATCCACCATTGCCCTCTCTCTCTTCCACCCAATTCAGCTTCACCCCATCTATCTCTGATCCCATCCACCATCTCCCTGTCTCTCTCTCTCTCTCTCTCTCTTTTCCCCCATCCAACATCTCACCCTCTTCCTCCCTATCCAAAATCACCCCCTCTCTCCTCCTCCATATCATCACCCTTTCTGTCTCTCTTCCTGCCCCGCACCCAGCATCATTGTCTCCCTTTCATCCCCCATCTCATTCTCCATCCCATTCCCCATCCTGCATCATCTCTTAATCATCTTCCTCATCCAGCATCATCCCATCTCCGCTTCCATCATTATCCTGTCTCTCCCCCCCCCCCCCCCCAGCATCATTATCTCTCTTCTTCTCATCCAGTATTTCTCTCTCTCTCTCTCTCTGGTAATTTTGAGTCTTTTAAAGGGGTCTTTTACTAAGCCGTGGTAGCATTTTTAGCTCACAGTAGAAATCAGCTGGCAGTAAATGCCGAAATGCCTATTATATTCCTGTGGGTGTCTCGGCATTTACCACCAGCTGATTTCTACCATGAACTATAAATACTACCGCAGCTTAGCAAAAGACCTCCTAAATACCTTGAACTCTTGGCTGAAGTTATAATATCTCAAAGGCAAAGCATGGTTAGGCTCAGCTTTACATTAATGGGAGATACTGTGAAAAGACCAAGGGGCCCTTTTATCAAGCTGCAGTAAAAGGGGCCCTGCGGTGGCATCAGCATGTAAGAATATGGCTGCGTGGTAAGTACAAACTTGCCATGTGGTCATTTCCTGGGGGAGCCCTTTCTGCCTCCTATTTAGCTTAGCAGGGTTTAAAAAAGTTTGGATAACTTTCTAAAAGAAAAGGCCATAAGCCATTATTACAATGGACTTGTGAAAAATCCACTGCTTATTTCTAGGATACGCAGCATAATATGTATTGTACTGTTTTGGGATCTTGTCAGGTACTTGTGACCTGGATTGGCCACTGTTGGAAACAGGATGCTGGGCTTGATGGACCTTCGGTCTGTTCCAGTCAGTGGCGTAGGAAGGAGGGACGATGGGGCGGTCCGCCCCGACTGCACGCCGCTGGGAGCTGCGTCGGCTCCGCTGGGAGCTGCTCTCTCTGCCCCGGAACAGGTTACTTCCTGTTCTGGGGCAGAGAGAGCAGGGAACCAGCGGAGCCGACACAGCTCCCAGCGATGTGCAGTCGGGGCGGTTCGGCCCTCCCGCCCATCACTCGCTGCTTTCTCATCGCCTGACGCCTTCCCTCGTAAGTACGCGCTCGGGGGGGGGTGCGCTCCGGAGAGGGGAGGGTGCGCTCTGGAGGGGGGAGGGTGCACCGTGCTGCACTCGGGGGGGGGGGGTGCGCAGCAGCGACCCGCCCCGGGTGTCAGCTGCCCTCGCTATGGCAGTGGTTCCAGTATAGCAGTGCTTTTGTTATAATTAAAAGAAAAACAAAAAAAGTAGTTTCATTGGTTATCCAGTCTCAAATATTTCTGAAAAAGAAATGCGTTTAAATGTTTTCAAAATAAAAGATAGGAAAGTTGACATTTAAATTGCTTATTCATCATGGCCATGTTCGAGAAATTCAGCATAAAATATTGCATTTCTTTCCCTAGGACCGTATTAAACTATAATTAAGCACCACAGAATCTGACTCAAAAGCTTGACATTGAGATGGTGAAAATGGATATACCAAGCCTGGAGCCTTATTTTGCTACAGGATCTTTGTCCAGTGCTAGTGAAAAATGAATGTAATTTATTATCTCAAACTTATTAAAAAAAAAAAAAAACTGAAGCACAAAAACCCAGTTGTGATTCAAACTCAGTGATCTAAATTATACTCTTAATTAATACATGGCAGCAATTTTTTATCCTGCTGTGCTAATGCATCAGCAAAGAATAAATGAACCAGTTGACTCAGGCTGGAAAACAACCAGTCACCAAAGTTACATATTTGTGTCTGCTAAAACATAGGATTCTGAAGAAGGAAGTTATACATTTGATAAATTATTTACAGGTCTTCGGGCTAGCCTTTAGCATGGTAAAATGACACAAATTCAAGACTAACTGAAAATATGTATCCGCAAATATGTTCTGAAAAGTCAGGAATGAATGAATAGGACAGCTCCTCCCACGACCAAATGGCTTGGATGTGGTTGTTTTTGAGATGGGTGTCCTCAGTTTCCATTATCGCCGAAAATCGGGGACGACCATCTCTAAGGTCGACCTAATGTTAAGATTTGGGCGTATTATCGAAAGATGGATGCCCATCTTGTTTCAATAATACGGGTTTCCCCGCCCCTTCCCGAGGACGTCCTGCGAGGATGCCCTCAGGAAAACTTGTGCACCCCGTTCGATTATGCCCCTCCAAGTGTTTAATAGGTTCTTTACAATAACATATAATTTCTTTGTGTCTTTAAAATCTGGGCCTACTTGTTCTTTGTAGTACTTCCTTTTAGCCTGTCTTATTTTGAATTTGGAGGAGTGGCCTAGTGGTTAGGGTGGTGGACTTTGTAACAACAAAAAAAATCTAAAAAAGGTTCATAATGAAACAAAACTCAGTAGAGCTGTTCTTTTTGAAACTCTATTCGTGTTTTGGATGTCTGAAAACCGACATTTAAACATCCATATTGCATGAACAGCCAAATCTCGATTTTCTAAAGTTGGGATGTAGAAGTCTAAAAATGCAGTACTTCCTTTTGGCAAGGGGGCATGGTCTGGCCGTGTTTTGGGTGGGACTAGGAAGGGGTCAAAATATGGACATCCAGGTTACCTAAACCTAAATTCGCATTACCTCAGAGTTTATTCTTTTCATAACGTGGTTATTCTACATCGACAAGACAACATCAATGTTGGAAGTGGCTAGAAAAACACCAGAAAAGTGCCAAAAGCAATTCATGTTGAATCATCTAACCAATCACAAGTTTTTATATATTCGAACGATCTTCACTGGAAATTCAAAAACACGATGCCACTCTATTTCAGTGTTTAATCCATGCAACTCAACTGTATTTAAATGGAAAATCCACATCTGTTCCTATCTTTCAAATCATTGTTATCCCCTCTACATTCCAACTGATGTACATGGTTTATAATGAAACATTGAAGTGATTCAAATTTATACTGCCGTTAAGGACAATGAGGAGTAGCCTAGTGCTTAGTGCAGTGGACTTTAATCCTGGGGAACTGAGTTCAATTCCCATTACAGTTCCTTGTGATTCTGGGCAAGTCACTTAACCCTCCATTGCCCCTGGTACAAAATAAGTACCTGAATATATGTAAACCACTTTAAATGTAGTTGCAAAAACCTCAGAAAAGTGGTATATCAAATCCCATTTTCCTTTCCCTAATTGAGATTCTACATGGAATGTTGCTGTTGCTACTATTTGAGATTCTAGAATGTTGCTACTATTTGAAGATTCTATATGGAATGTTGCTACTGTTCAAGATTCTGTTGCTACTATTTGAGAGTCTACATGGAATGTTGCTATTGGAGGAGTAGCCTAGTGGTTAGTGCAGTGGACGTTGATCCTGGGGAACTGAGTTCAAGTCCCACTGCGGCTCTTTGTGACTCTGGGCAAGTCACTTAACCCTCCATTGCCCCTGGTACAAAATAAGTACCTGAATATATGTAAACTGCTTTGAATGTAGTTGCAAAAACCTCAGAAAGGCGGTATATCAAGTCCCATTTCCCTTTCCCTATTTGACATTCTACATGGAATGTTGCTACTATTTGAGATTCTGCATGGAATGTTGCTATTGTTGGAGATTCTAGCTGGAATGTTGCTACTATTGAGATTCTGTTGCTACTATTTGAGATTCTACATGGAATGTTAATGTTGCTATTCCACTAGCAACATTCCATGTAGAAGCCTGCCCTTGCAGATCAGCAACGCGGCCGTGCAGGCTTCTGTTTCTGTGAGTCTGACATGCAGGACGTCAGACTCACAGAAACAGAAGCCTGCACGGCCGCATTGCTGATCTGCAAGGGCAGGCTTCTACATGGAGTGTTGCTAGTGGAGGAGTAGTCTAGTGGTTAGTACAGTGGACTGATCCTGGGGAACTGGGTTCGATTCCCACTGTAGCTCCTTGTGACTCTGGGCAAGTCACTTAACCCTTCATTGCCCCTGGTACAAAATAAGTACCTGAATATATGTAAACCGCTTTGAATGTAGTTGCAAAAACCTCAGAAAAGCAGTATATCAAGTCCCATTTCCCTTTCCCTAATTGAGATTCTACATGGAATGTTGCTGTTGCTACTATTTGAGATTCTAGAATGTTGCTACTATTTGAAGATTCTATATGGAATGTTGCTACTGTTCAAGATTCTGTTGCTACTATTTGAGAGTCTACATGGAATGTTGCTATTGGAGGAGTAGCCTAGTGGTTAGTGCAGTGGACGTTGATCCTGGGGAACTGAGTTTCATTCCCACTGCAGCTCCTTGTGACTCTGGGCAAGTCACTTAACCCTTCATTGCCCCTGGTACAAAATAAGTACCTGAATATATGTAAACCGCTTTGAATGTAGTTGCAAAAACCTCAGAAAAGCAGTATATCAAATCCCATTTCCCTTTCCCTAAAGGAGCCTTCAATCAACATTTAATTATACAACTCCAGTGCTCATTAATTCTTACATACAAACTTCTTCCAGTCTTCTCCACATAGTTTAGGGCATGAGAATCTAGTTGCATAAATCACATATTCTGAGGAGTAGGTAGTAAAATATCTTGGTCTACAAATCTTCCTGTCAAATGGAAATGGCTTTGAAAATTGTCCTCTGAAAGACTTGTCACACCAAGAACCAAATAATCTGACTGGATGAAACCCAAGTTTTAAGAGTGAAATACAGTAACAATATTTCCTCTAATTCATAATTCTCACGTATACTTTACTTTACATACCTTGCAAATGCTGGTGCAAAGCCAAGGGTAAGTTTGCACCGACGCGGTACCCCTACTACAGAGGGGGACCTCTCCTCTCGACGCTGCCGCTTTCTCGGCATCGACTCCTCTCCGGGGGCCGGATGCATCGATGCCGACCGATGACGGTGCTTCTTCGTTTTCTTGCGGTGCCCGTCATCGGCGCTAGGTGGAATGGAGGAGGAGGAGGTCGATCCCCCTCGGCCTCGAGGGACCGGGTCCGACAGGGTTCGGTCCCGAGGGCCCTGGGTAGAGGGAGTGACCGGGGCCGATTGCCCACGCGGCCTCTCGCCCCTGCTGTCACCGGAGGACCGGCGGGCCGACGGGACCTGTGCTCCTGGGGTCGATGCCATCGGTGCCGATTTCGTGGACATCGATACCGGTACCGAAGAACCGGCCTTCGATACCGATGCCATCGAAGTCGACGTTGAGGGGCCGGCGCAAGTTCCAAAAAGACGGTCCCAAAGAACTTGCCTCGCTACTTGTGTCCGTTTCCGGAGACCGAGACACAAAGTACACGACTTGGTATCGTGCTCCGGCCCGAGGCACTGAAGGCACCAAGCGTGAGTGTCGGTCTGCAAGATATGCCGGCCGCACCGACCACACTTTTTAAATCCACTCGGGACCTTCGAGGACATCGACGGAAAAATCACGTCGGCGAAATCAAAGTCGTCGATGGTGGCGGTAAAAATCACACCTCGAAAATAAATCGACCGCGCGGCCACAAGGCCGCAACGTGACGCCCCCGCTAAGAGACGAGGGAAAAACAAGTTCAGCGCGTTTTTTTTTTTAAAGAAAACTAAAGAGAAACGCGGCAACGAAAGAAAAAATAAGAAAAAAATAAGAAGATTCGCGAACAATGCAATCCGGTTTCCGGGGCTGACAGAGAGAGAGACGAACACGGCTCTCTCCAGCGCGGAAAAGAAAAGACTGAGCGGGAACGGTCGCGCACGGGCGGGAAGATGGCCGCACATGCGCGGTGGGCGTGCCCTGCGTGCGGGACCGCCCGCGAAGTTTTGTTCCGGTTGGTGGGGGCTGCCGTGGACGTCAACCTCAGTCGTGAGAACAAGCAGCCTGCTTGTCCTCGGAGAAACTTTACATACCTTGCAAATGCTGGTGCAAAGCCGAGGGTAAGTTTGCACCTGTGGTCTTTGCTGGCCTTGAATTTTCAAAGGAAAATGCTGCCATATTCAGCCGGTCCTATTAAGTCAGCTAAATACATAGGCTTGAAATTGTCCTTTAAATCTTCACTGCCGCTTCATATATTTTGTGATGTGCATACTACTGTTGAGTTAGTTCGAATGTTATTGGGTAGCATTTGTTTCTACTTACATAAATAAATTCAAGAACTTCCCTCTGTCAATATTAGTGTCAAGTGAGATACTAACTTCAGACATCGTCCCCATGAATTTGAGCCTTTCAGACAGCATACATTAAAAATTTATTTCAATAGTGCTATAAAAGTTATTATGATCTATTAGCTAATCTTTGGCATGTTGCCTTTTTAAATTACAGTAAACATTATGAGTATAAGAACAGAATGCTTTTGAATGCCGTAGTTCAAGCTACAAAATTTGTTTTTGGGTTTGAGTGAAAGGAAGGAAGGAATGATGTATTATTATGATAGAAGTTTAACATATAAGCTGACGACACTGTCTCATGGATCTATTTGCAGGAGGTGTTAAGTTGTTCTGGCTTTGTGTGAAATATCTATAGTAGAATTCAATTACACTGTCAACGGCTGATGGCCCAGGTCCTTGTAAATGGCATTTTTCCCCCTCTTCCAGTGGAACGTGGCACCAGACTGGGGTACCCCCTGTCTCCGATGTTGTTTATCCTTTGTATGGAGCCATTGGCTCTGAAACTTTTGCATCAGGGTGGTATAGTAGAATTGGAAAAGGTACAGCGAAGGGCGACGAAAATGATAGTGGGGATGGGACGACTTTCCTATGAAGAGAGGCTGAGAAGGCTAGGGCTTTTCAGCTTGGAGAAGAGACGGCTGAGGGGAGATATGATAGAAGTGTATAAAATAATGAGTGGAATGGATCGGGTGGATGTGAAGCGACTGTTCACGCTATCCAAAAATACTAGGACTAGAGGGCATGAGTTGAAGCTACAGTGTGGTAAATTTAAAACAAATCGGAGAAAATTTTTCTTCACCCAACGTGTAATTAGACTCTGGAATTCGTTGCCGGAGAACGTGGTACGGGCGGTTAGCTTGACGGAGTTTAAAAAGGGGTTAGATAGATTCCTAAAGGACAAGTCCATAGACCGCTATTAAATGGACTTGGAAAAATTCCGCATTTTTAGGTATAACTTGTCTGGAATGTTTTTACGTTTGGGGAGCGTGCCAGGTGCCCTTGACCTGGATTGGCCACTGTCGGTGACAGGATGCTGGGCTAGATGGACCTTTGGTCTTTCCCAGTATGGCACTACTTATGTACTTATAGAAGGTATACTGGTAGGATATGAAGAAATAAAATTAGCTGTCTTTGTTGGTGATGATTATGGACCCACTGAAATCCTTGTGGCTCTCACATTGTTGGATCAATTTGGGTATCTCTCAGGTCTCTGGATCAATGCTAAGTCTGAAGTAATAAATTTACGAGAGGGACTGGAGAGTAGGTATCTAGGAGCCTTCCCATTACGATGGGTGGGCTCCAAATTGTGTTAGTTGGGGCTCCAGATCCCTAGAGACTTATCCCAACTCTGCGCACTTAATGTGACCCCATTATTGAAGGTGACTAGTGATTTGTGTCAAAAGTGGATGCATCTACCCATATCCCTATGGGGCAGGGTTCAACTAGTAAAGCTGATCCTCCTGTCTATGTGGATGTATCTTCTTCAGCATCTTCCGCTCTTGTCGAAATTCAAAGATGTTAACACAGGGAATAAACAAGTCAATCAATTTTTATAAGGCGGGAGGAAAGCAAGAGTAGCCTTTAAATATTTGCAGTTAGGGAGTGGGGATGGTGGACTGGGCCTGTCAGACATGTGAGCTTATGCCATTGCTAGTCAGCTACATTTTGTACGTGACTGGCTCTGTGGCTCTGCGCATTTTTGTGGCTCCTTTGGGGGCCCTCTTGGTGCTTTCTTGTCTGATTCATGCAAAGGCATGCCAGCTTCCCCCAAATCTTGGTAATTATGTACTCTTCTGTCTGATGTGTTGGGTTTGCAGCGGTTTTTCAAAAGCATTTTGGGCTTCATCCCTATTGCTCTCGATACCTTCCCATCTTGGGTAATGGTGATATTGTGCCAGAGTTGACTGACATGGTATAGTTTCTGATATACTGGATGATGTTGAACCTACTTTGTTATCTGACAAAATACTAAAAGAAACTTATGTTATTGGCCCCACTCATTGGTATTGGTATCAGTATATGCACGTGACCTGGAGGATCTTGAGCTCTTGGATGTGTGCTTTGAAGAGTGGGAGCACAGGGAGGCGTTGTCTCGTATATCTATGCTTGCATTTGCTGTTTCCTCTATGGCTCTTGTTACATCCTGTTGGGCCTGAGGAGGAAGGAGGTCTGCTGTATCTGCCTGTCTCTCTGGCCGCCCTTGTGTGTCTGGGTCAAGGGCTGCCGCATCTGGTGTAGTCTGTGAAGCATTAAGGTCTGCCATTATCCTGCGCTTGTTTGTTTTCTTTGGTTAAATGAGAGATCAGGTTGTTTTTTTTTCTTTTGTGTAGGAGGATGCTAGATGTGTGGGGGTTCACTCTGAGTGAAGCTGTGCCTGCTTGCTTCTTTAAACTTGCCTCCTTCCAGCAGGTATTCACATGTGCCTCAGGTTAGCGGTAAATACCATCTATATTTTTCAGTACATACACTGAACATGAAATGAAAAAGGAGATGTTCCAGATGTTAACTTGGAAAATGGTGCCACCTTGTGGTTAAGTGTCATATTTCACTGGATTCTACTTCCTGTCTCTGTTACCTTATATCTGTTTTGATAAAGTTACTTGTTGTCAGGTTCTCAAGGGTAGTCTGGAATCGTGAGCCCTTAGGCTGATGATGAGGAGCGGCAGCAATAGGCAAAACTCTCCAACCAGGACTGGACCAACAAGACTGGAGTAGAAGCTGTAGGCAGGCTAGGCAGGAATAAGCAGAATCGGAATGGACTTGGCTTGGCAGGGACCAGAATCAGGAAACAGAAGCAGGATTCAGGAACTAGCGTGACTGGAACAGGACTTCATCTGCGCTTGACCGCCGTTCCCTAGGGGTTGAACCCCTAGGTGCAGGCAGCCGGCAGAACTTACTGGACTGAGTGGAGAGAAACAAGCTAGACTAGACAGGGTTCAAGATACAGGGTCTCAAACAGACAGAATACAGACACAAGCTTGGCTAGAACAGGATTCAAGATACAGGGTCTCAAACAGACAGGGATCCGTATACAGTTCAAGCTTCTCCTACTAACCTACAAATGCAATCAATCTGCAGCCCCTCCCTACCTCTCTACCCTCATCTCCCCCTATGTTCCTACCCGTAACCTTTGCTCTCAAGACAAATCTCTCCTTTCAGTACCCTTCTCCACCACTGCCAACTCCAGGCTCCGCCCTTTCTGCCTCGCCTCACTCCATGCTTAGAATAAACTCCCTGAGCCCATTCGCCAGGCCCCCTCCCTGCCCATCTTCAAATCCTTGCTCAAAGCCCACCTCTTCAATGTCGCCTTCAGCACCTAACCACCATACCTCTATTCAGGAAATCTAGACTGCCCCAACTTGACATTTTGTCCTTTAGATTGTAAGCTCCTTTGAGCAGGGACTGTCCTTCTCTGTTAAATTGTACAGCGCTGCGTAATCCTAGTAGCGCTCTAGAAATGTTAAGTAGTAGTAGTAGTAGAAGAACAGGATTCAAGATACAAGGTCTCAAACAGGCAGGATACAAACACAAGCTTGGCTAGAACAGGATAGAAGATACAGGGTCTCAAACAGGCAGGATACAAGGTACACAAACAAAAGGGAAAGGAAGGCAAAAGCAGACAGGGAAGGAGCAATCAGGGCTGGATTCAAGACAGGATTCAGGAAACAGGCAAGAAACACTGACTAGGAACACTAACTAAAAAACAAGGCAAGACAAGGCAGAAGTGCTAACTGCACAAACACCAACCAGGACCTTTGGCATTGCAAAGGCGAAGCAGAAAGTTTCCAGATGGTTAATAAAGACCATCAACAGCTGAGGCTCAGCTGCAGCAATCTCAAGGCAGCTAAGGGTGAGGCTAGCTGCCAACTTCAAACCAAGTTTGGAGGGCTAGAATATCTGGACCGGACCAGAAAGAAAGTCTGGAATGTATAGGGAGACAGCAAGACAGTCCATGGCAGCCACCGACTCCGGCCACCGGAGGGCGAGGCGAGCACAGCCAAGGAAAACAGTCACAATCGTGACACTTGTAAATTGCAGTATGGTGGACCATTCACTAGCAATTCTCAGTTGTCTTATTTTTACACATGAACTATCCAGCCTCATTTCCACCCTCTCTTACCCCTTTCAAGATTCAAGTATCTAATGTATTTGAAATACTGCCCATAAAAATGGGTTGTCTAAGTGGTTTATGTTATAAACAAGATAAATGAAAACATATATATGCAGCCAAATTGAGTGCAAAACTGTATGTATCAATAAAACAAGATCAGTACAACAAGATAAACATAAAATACAAAAATAAATTAAAAATAAGAATATTATTAAATGAAAAGTTAATATAACACAATAGAGAGAAAAGAATAAAAGCAATTGAGTTAATTTATACAGTAACTAGGTGCGTGAGCTTCTCCCCTTCTACAGCCAACATCAGTTCAGTATCTTTGAATCATAGTCCAATTATGCTATTTGCCACAATTAGTGGGTCACCCCCTCAATTTTATAGTGCAAACACAGTTTAATGGCCTGCCTAAAATTATGTGTCTTTAGGCCAGTCTTAAATTTCTTATTAGAGGATTCCAAACTAAAATCCAGCAGTAGGTCATTCTAGATTTTAGGACAGGCTTGTCCAAGTTCAGTTCTTGAGGCCTGCAAGCAGATCAGGGGCCCTGTTTACTAAGCAGCACTAAGGGTGTGTTAACAGTTTTAGCGTACACTAATGATTAGCACACTCTAAACGCATGTCACCCATAGGAATATATGAGCGACTGTAGCATTTAGCCTGCGCTAAAAACGCTAGTGTGGCTTAGTAAACAGGGCCCCAGGTTTTCAGGATATCTATCCCTAATGAATATGTATCAGTATTATCAATAAATGGGCTTATTTAAATTACTGTAAATCAACAAGTATCCTTACTAATGTTGATTATTTTTGTTGATAAACATCAATATTCTATAAATGTTTCCTCTATAAAAACTATAAAAAAAAACTAACACCTCTATAAAAAATGTGTAAATTTTACTCAGTACACCCCCCATCATTCCAAACCTGCAACGAGATGTAATCAGATGAAAATCATAGCACCTTCAGCATTTCCAATGAAATAATTCAAACGAAATATAAAAGTTATTTACTTAGGGGTTCTTTTACAAAGACACACTAGTGTTTTTAACATGCGCTGACTGTCTCAAGTGTGGAACAGAAGGGGCCACTCTGGGCCACATATTCTGGACTTGTAAAGGGATTGTAAAATTCTGGAAAGATATAATATCACAGGTGATGGGGATGTGGAAAGGGAAATGGCAACACGACCCAGCACTTTTGTTTGGATATCCTGCTCCCCCCCCCCTCCCCCAGAGAGGAATGAAAACGTTCGTGCGGAAAGCTAGAATGGTAGCAAAGCAAGCTATACTAACAGAATGGATAACTTAATAGCTTCCCCATGGTACAAAATTGGACAATGAAAATGATTACACTCTCAAGGATGGAAAGGATGGACATATGTGACCTTTCATCGACAAGGGGAGAAGAATTACAGCAATGCTGGATCCCGTTCTGGAAAACTTTAACCCCAACGGCGCGAAGCAGTATACTGAACAGATAGATTATGACATTTCGGGACAGTCAATTATATTAAAGAATTAATGTTGGTAACGGGAGGATAAGGTCGAGTTAAAAGGAGGGAAAAGGAGGGGGGGGAGGAAAGGGAAAGGGGCTGGGAAAGTGGGGGGGGGGGGGGGGGAATGAGGTTGGGGAGGAAGGGGAGTTTGTGTAGAGGAGTACAAAATTGTAAATGATAAAGTATTAACATATTATGTGTCTTGTGTGGAGATTTCGTGAGCCCTTAGGTCCAGCTGGAGGGATGAAGTGACGGTAGACACCAGCCCTCCAAGGGACAGCCGAACAACCCCAAGTCTTCACCTGCGGCGACTGCCGTTCCCCGAGGGTTGAGCCCCCAGGTGCGGGCGGCCAACATGGGGTGGTGGACTTTGGTCCTGGGGAACTGAGGAACTGAGTTTGATTCCCGCCACAGGCAGCTCCTTGTGACTCTGGGCAAGTCACTTAACCCTCAATTGCCCGCCGCATTGAGCCTGCCATGAGTGGGAAAGCGTGGGGTACAAATGTAACAAAAAAAAAAAAAAACAGGACTTCCAGAACCGCAGAGGTTGGTGGACTGGCTGCAAATGACAGAGAGTCCAGGAGGCTGAGCCGGGCTACAGACAGCGAGAGGACTGGAACCGACAGTCAAGGCAGGCAGCGCACAGAGCGTTGTCGGGAACCAACAGGAGTCTGGGCAGGCAGCGAGCAGAGAGTTGTCAGGAACCAGCAGAAGTCAGGGTAGGTCAGGTCAGACAAGAGCAAAGTCAAGGTACCACACACGGAAGCACGAGTCCTCTGTGAGTAGAAGCCGAAGCGAGGATAACGAGGAATGCTGCCTCTTAAGTAGCCCTCTTCATTAAGGAACTGAGCATCAGCTGGTGGAGATGTGGAGACGCGGGGACTCAAGGGATCGTCATCAGTAGAGCAGCTACAGGATAGGTTTGCGGGCGGAGGTGGAGCCCCGCTGCCTCCAGCCAATCCAGAAACGTTTTTATCTGAATACACAATAAGTAATGTTGGTTTTAATAACGTGTGTTCCATAAACGAGGAGTTTGGTACCCAAACAGCTGCTGTTAGGTGAACTCCAGATGTATCTTCCCAGCAAAGGGGGCAACCAACATATTGTATTCATTAGATCTGAGAATCAGAGCTACAATTCAGGGGACAAGCAAATCAACTAGGTAAACTTGGCAATTAGTTAATTAAAAAAAACCTTAAATACCTAAATGTAAGATCTTACATTGAATTCTAGCCCTCACTAGAAGCTACAGATAAGTTAACAAAAGAGGCATCTCATTGGTCAGAACAATATGCATCTCATACAAACAGTGGCGTTCCTAGCCTCGACGGCAGAGAAAATCAAGGCAGCGGCTGTGAACGGCGCACTCAAATATTTTGGAAAGGAAGGGTAAAAGAGAGATGGGGCGGTAGTTGGAGGGGCAGGTAGGGTCAAGTGAAGGTTTTTTGAGGAGAGGTGTGACAACGGCGTGCTTGAAGGTGTCAGGGACAGTTGCAGTGGAGAGAGAGAGGTTGAGGATGCGACAGATGGAGGGGGTGACAGTATGGGAGATGGTGTTGAGTAGGTTGGTGGGGATGGGATCAGAGGAACAGGTGGTGCATTTCAAGGAGGAAAGAAGGCGGGAAGTTTCATCCTTGGTGATCTCAGGAAAAGAGGAGAAAGAGACCTGGGTAGGTTGGTTGAGGGAGAGGGTTAAAGGGTGAAGAGGAGGTGGTGGCTTGGTCGTGAACTCAAGGTTGATCTTTTGCACTTTGTCGCGGAAATAGTTGGCCAGTGATTGAGGAGAGAGAGAAGGGGGAGTAGGAGCGGGGGGCACTTTTAGGAGGGAGTTAAGGGTGGTGAAGAGACGACGAGGGTTGGAGCTGAGAGAATTGGTCAATTGGGTGTAATAGTCCTGTTTTGCACGGAATAGGGAGGAGTGGAGGGAGAATAGCATGAATTTGTAGTGGAGGAAGTCTGAAAGGGTACGAGATTTCCTCCAGAGGCGCTCAGCGGATCGGGTGCAGGAGCGAAGGTAACGGATGCAAGGAGTCAGCCAGAGCTGGGGATTGGTGCGCTTTGTGGGACGGGAGATGGATGGCGCGAGGGTGTCCAAAGCAGAGGAGAGAGCGGTATTGTAAGCGGAGACCGCTTTGTCGACAGTTTCGGAGGACGTGATGGAGGGGAGGAGATTAGAGATAGTAGATGATAAGGTGGAGGGGTCAATAGCCTGGAGGTTCCTGGAGGTGGTGGTTAAAGTTGGACGGGGTGGAGGGGGGGGGGGTGAAGAAGTGTGAATGTGATCAGGTGATGGTCGGAGAGAGGAAGAGCTGAGACGTGGAAATTGGAGGGTGAGCCGGAGGAGGAGAGGACGAGGTCAAGACAATGGCCGTCACGGTGAGTAGGGGTGGTGGAGCACAGCTGGAGGTTGAAGGAGGATGTTAGGGTGAGGAACTTAGAAGCATGGGGGTCGGATAGGTCATCAGCATGTACGTTAAAGTCTCCGAGAATGAGGGACGGAGATGAGGGGTCAAGAAAGACAGAGAGCCAAGCATCAAAGTCGGTAAGGAAGGAAGGGAAGGATTTATCAGGGGGGCGGTAAATGACTGCCACTCTGAGTGGTAGCGGGTAGAATAGCCGGATGGAATGGGCTTCAAAGGATGAGAAGCAGTGAGACTTCGGTAGGTGGAGGGGTTGGAAACTACAGGAGGGTGAGAGTAGTAGCCCAACGCCTCCGCCGCGGCCAACTGGGCGGGGCGTGTGGGAGAAGAGATAGCCTCCATGGCAGAGGGCTGCAACTGAGGCAGAGTCTTCCGGGGAGATCCAGGTTTCGGTTAGGGCGAGCAGTTGAAGGGAGCAAGAGATAAAGAGATCGTGGGTGAGAGACAGTTTGTTGCAGACTGAGTGGGCATTCCACAAGGCGCATGAGAAGGGGAGGGGGAAAGGAGGGGAATAGAGACGAGACTGGAGACATCCCGGGATCGTTCGCAAGGATAGGACGGGGACAGGTGAGGGGGACCTGGATTAGGGTTAATGTCTCCCGCGGATAGCAGAAGGAGGAGCAAACAGTACTAATTACTCTTCTAACTAAATTTAAACAAGCAATTGCAACTGGCAGCAACAAACTTCTTCTACAATTTGACATGTCCAGTGCATTCGACATGGTAAGCCATAATATATTATTAAACATCCTAGAATAATTCGGAGTTGGAGGCAACGTTCTTAGTTGGTTTAGAGGCTTTCTAACCACAAGATCATACCAGGTGAAATCTAATTCGAATACATCAGCTCCATGGATACCTGAATGCGGAGTCCCTCAAGGATCTCCACTCTCGCCGACCCTCTTCAACCTAATGATGACACCCCTAGCCAAATCGTTATCCAATCAAGGCCTCAATCCATACATATACGCAGATGATGTCACGATTTACATCCCGTTCAAACATGATTTAAAGGAAATCACTGATGACATCAATCACAGCTTCCAAATCATGCATTCATGGGTGGATGCATTTCAATTAAAACTTAATGCGGAAAAAACACAATGTCTTATTCTCACATCACAACATAACACAAGTAAATTCATCACTGTAACCACACCAAACTTTTCCCTTCCCGTTTCAGAAACCCTGAAAATTCTTGGAGTTACCATTGATCAAAATCTCACACTTGAAAGCTATGTGAAGAATACAACTAGGAAGATGTTCCATTCAATGTGGAAACTCAAAAGAGTAAAACCTTTCTTCCCAAGGGACGTTTTTCGCAACCTGGTACAGTCAATGGTGCTAAGTCATCTAGACTACTGCAATGCACTTTATGCTGGCTGTAAAGAGCAAATCATCAAGAAACTCCAAACTGCTCAAACCACTGCAGCCAGACTCATATTTGGAAAAACAAAATACGAAAGTGCCAAACCCCTAAGAAAAAAGCTACACTGGCTTCCACTTAAAGAACGTATTGCATTCAAGGTCTGCACCCTGGTTCATAAAATCATTCAGCCTACATGTTAGACCTTATTGACTTGCCACCCAGGAATGCTAAAAGATCAGCACGCACATTCCTAAATCTTCACTTCCCCAGCTGTAAAGGACTAAAACACAGACTAGCACATGCGTCCAGCTTTTCCTACATGAGCACACAGCTGTGGAATGCACTGCCACTTGACCTGAAAACAATTTACTACCTAACCAACTTTCGTAAATCATTGAAGACTTATCTCTTCAACAAGACATACCACAATGATCAATAATAGGAACTGTAGCACATCACCATTTAACTGATATTCTGAATGTTTTCTTTCTATACCTGATTGCTTAATTCTATGATATCATCCATGTTCTTTATGTAATATCAATTGTATCTTTTACTCTGGAATGGCGAATGCCATGCCGGAACATTGTAAGCCACATTGAGCCTGCAAATAGGTGGGAAAATGTGGGATACAAATGCAACAAATAAATAAATAAATATTACAGTGGGGCCCTAAAATATCAATTCATCTATTAAGAAAACTGAACAAGCCAAATTACTACAGAATACTACATAGAAAATTCATGCTAACACAGTACTTTGGTCACACACAGAACGCAAATGCCAAATACAGAATAAATGACCACAAACAATAAACAAATCAAATCGAAATCCCAAGAGACCAGACCTTGCATATAGCACAGCACCAGAGAAATACAAAGAAATGCATTTTCTCATACACTGTGCAAAATATAATGAAAGCACATGCCAGAGATGGTGTTAAGGAGGTACAACTAGGGCAACTGCCATTGGCCCCCTAGCCAGAGAGAACCCCAGACCAGCCGGAAGCTGAAGAAGGTGCAGCCTGTTAGTAAGCTTTGGGGTCCCCTCCCAGATTTCTGCTTTGAGCCACAGCCATATCTACCACCACCTCTGGAAGGATGTACATTTCAAATCTGACATATTCTAATCACAAAACAGAAAAATAAAATTATTTTTCCTACCTTTTGTTATTGGTCATTTTATTTTTCAATTCAGGTTGGTCCCAGGCTCTGGTTTTTACTTCCCGCCCTTTTTACTGCAACTTCCTGTTAGCGTCAAAACAGGAAGTTGTAGTAGAGAGAGCAGGACGCGGCAGAAGGAAGGCCATGGAGTCGGCCTGTGATTGTGAATCGCTGCAGGAAAATGTAAGTTTCTGCGCTTCCAGTTGTTTTTGTTTCCTCTAAGTACATGGAGGAGGGCTGGGGTGTCCTGCAAAAGATAGAAGAAAAATAATATTCACCTTAGCTGTTCACATTCACAAAAAAACAAGTTCCATGGGTGGCCTGCCATGACTTGATGTAATGTAACTATTCTACCAAGTCCTTCTGCTTGATGCATGGGATAGTTAATGCACCAGAGCCACGCTGTGCGGGGACAGGGACAGAACTCACACGGATGGGGCGGGAACGGTGATAGAGCATGTGGGGTCGGGGCGGGGATGGGGACAGAGCTTGCGGGGACAAGGACTAAGGTTGTCCCCATGTCATTCTCTAGTTTGAAGCCCATGCCTTGTTGCTGGCCAAACAGGTTCTTTAGGGACCTTGCTGCCCTGAGATTTGCAGCCTGTATACTCCTGCTTCCCAGCCCTGATGTCTTTTCCTTCTTCTTCTTCACTAATTGCAAGCGCAATGGTTTGAGAGCCGGGGGTACTGGGTTAAACTCCTTGTGACCCTGGATAAGTCACTTAACCTCCTCCATTGCACCAGATACAAAAAAAGAAAGAAAACTTAGATTGTGAATGTACTAGGGAGAGAAATGTACCTGAATAAAATGTGTAAACCCTTTTGATTGTACTATGGAAAAGTGGCATATCAAATCCCTTTCCCTTTGTATATTTCTCTGTTGGGCACATGAAGGTTCTTGGCCACACCTCTTGCCCTAGTATTAGGTCTGTTGCCAGAGCTGCCTAGCTTTCTAGTTGGTGGAAATGATAGAACTATATCTCCCAGAATTCCTGTGGTCTCCTCCTCTCACCTTGTCTGCACCTGCCTGCTCCTTAGGACTTTCCTGCAGAGGCTCTGCCCCCAAGGATGACCACCACTCCTTTCCTAGGGCTTTTTTTTTCCCCCTGGATATATGGCTGCTACTTCTTTCAGGTAGAAATCTTATTTAACCACCTCCCCTGACTCCTTTGTAGGATTTTAGAGAGTCCTGAAGGGAATAGCCTACCTTTATTTGGCTGTTTCCCCATAGACTTGGGTTTAATGTGGTTCTGCAATCCCTTCCCCTCTATGGGAATCCTGCCCAGGTTTTCTCTCCCTTTCAGGGCCCCAATCCCATTCTAACATTCCTTTAGGCCTTCCCTGTCAAAAGAGTGCAATGGGTGTGGCTGTTCACAGTGGATATGTAGACAACTCTATAAACTGTGCACTATGCACAATGGCAGCATAGTGCACAGTTTATAGAGTTGTCCTTTAAAATCTGTTAAAGCGCTCCTGAACTTCCATTGCTCATTGCTAACAGATCATTCTGCCCGGAGAATGCAGGTAAATTGCCTTAGAGAATCTTGCCTAGCAGAGCTAGCCAAATCACAAGAAATATTTGGAGTATAAGGAGTTAGATGGTCTACATCACCGACTGCATTACCAGAATAAATACCATCACACGTTCACATGTGCTTAAAATGTTTCCTTTGAAAAAGAAAGAAAAAACCAAACAAACTCATGGCGAAGCCCTAGAGTCACACCCTCCTTTGGTGCCAGAATAGTATTAGAAAAATGATATACTATCCTGAAGAGGCTTTCAGGGTGATATCCACAGTGGGCTAAAGAATAATGCTTTCATTTGGCTTGATAAATATCTCGTTTATTTTCTTGATGTTCACTTTTACAGACGGAGGTAGAAGAAGATCTATATTTATGCCAAATTCTCTCTGCCTCTTGGGCTTATCTTTTTAATAATTGAAGGCTGCAAGAGAACTTCAGGGGGGGGGGGGGGGGAAATCTTTCAGCAGAGCAGGATCATTCATGATATTAGTTACAGATATTCCCCCGAAGCGTGGCGTGGCAGCACAGGTAATGAGTCAAAATCAATCAAACGATCCTGAATCCACAAGGTATGAAGGGAATGATCCAGACTGTTTAAGTTCTGGGAGAATTTTGTCTTCTTAAAAGTCTGAATCAAAGAGATGTAGGAAATTGTTCACAAATTGAGGCTGTTTACTTGTAACAGGGGTTCACTGTGGACAGAAAGAAGCACACTTGGTTTAGTTTTCCATGAGCTGTTTGTAGGGATCTACCCATTCTAGCTTGCTGACAAAAACTGACCAGTGACACCGTGTGTACCTCTACCGTTTCAGCAACATCATCTTTTCTCTCAGGAAGTCTTGTCCCAAGCATAAGTAAATAATAAACTAAAAGCTGCATAAAATGGTTGAAAGTAGGTGAACTTTATTATCGTTAACTTGAATAATAAAGAAGGACAATATGTACGTAAGTGTTGCCATACTCGGACAGACCAAAGGTCCATCGAGCCCAGCATCCTGTTTCCAACAGTGGCCAATTCAGGTTGCAAGTACCTGGCAGAAACCCAAACAATAGCAACATTCCATGTAGAACCCCAAAGAGTAGCAAGATTCTAGAATTCTAAAGAATAACAAGATTCCATGCAGAATTTCAAAGTGTATAGCAACATTCCATTTAGAACCCTAAAGAGTAGCAAGATTCCATTCAGAATCCTAAGTATATAAGTGTTGCCATACTGGGACAGACCAAAGGTCCATCAAGCCCAGCATCCTGTTTCCAACAGTGGCCAATCCAGGTCACAAATACCTGGCAAGATCCGGGAAAAAGTTCAATAAATTTTATGCTGCTTATCCCAGAAATAAGCAGTGGCTTTTCCCCAAGTCACTTTAATAATGGTCTATGGACTTTTCCTTTAGGAAGCCGTCCAAACCTTTTTAAAACCCCGCTAAGCTAACCGGCTTTACCACATTCTCTGGCAAAGAATTCCAGAGTTTAATTACACGTTGAGTGAAGAAAACTTTTCTCCGATTTGTTTTAAATTTACTACTTTGTAGCTTCATTGCATGCCCCCTAGTCCTAATATTTTTGGAAAGAGTAAACAAATGATTCACGTCTACCTGTTCCACTCCACTCATTATTTTATAGACCAGGGGCTTAGCCAGACAGCCAATTTTGGGTGGGCCCAAGCTCAAAATGGATGGGCATGGAATTCAGCTCCTCCTGGCCCCCCTCCACTCTGCATTCTTCCTCTCCCCTACCCTCAAATACAAAATATTAAATACCTGAGCTGGTGGGGATCCCCAAACTGCACCAACTGAAGATTTCCTCCTCCTCTGGCAGCTAGTGCTCTTCCAAACAGCAGCTGGCAGCACTTGACTTGAGCTGACACCGCTGCTCAGTGCTTCCACATGGGTTAAAACTGAGCATATGCAAAGGGGCCAGTGTGTGGTGCCTGCTGCCGTTTGGAAGAGCATTGGCTGCCTGAGGAGGAAATGTTCAGCTGGTGGGGTTTGGGGATTCCCACCAGCCACAGCAAGAATGCCACAATTTTGGGTGGGCCTGAGTCCAAATTGGGTGGGCCACAGCCCACCCAGGCCCACCTGTAGCTACGCCACTGTTATAGACCTCCATCATATCTCCCCTCAGCTGTCTTTTCTCCAAACTATTACTACTATTTAGCATTTATATAGCGCTACAAAGTGTACGCAGCGCTGCACAAACATAGAAGAAAGTCCCTGCTCAAAGAGCTTACAATCTAATAGACAAAAAATAAAGCAAGCAAATCAATTAATGTGTAGAGGAAAGAGGAGAGGAGGGTAGGTGGAAGCGAGAGGTTACAAGTCAAAAGCAATGTTAAACAGGTGGGCTTTCAATCTAGATTTAAAGATGGTCAAGGATGGGGCAAGACGTAGGGGCTCAGGAAGTTTATTCCAGGCATAGGGTGTAGCGAGACAGAAGGAGCAAAGTCTGGAGTTGGCAGTAGTGGAGAAGGGAACAGATAAGAAGGATTTATCCATGGATCGGAGTGCACGGGAAGGGGAGTAGGGATTAGGGAAGGACAAGTGTGGAGAGATACTGGGGAGCAGCAGTGTGAATGCATTTATAGGTTAGTAGAAGTTTAAACAGGATACGAAAACGGATAGGGAGCCAGTGAAGCGACCTGAGGAGAGGGGTAGTATGAGTAAAGCGACACTGGCAGAAGATGAGACGGGCAGCAGAGTTTTGAACTGACTGGAGAGGTGACTAAATGGGAGGCCAACAAGAAGCAGATTGCAGTAGTCTAAACAAGAGGTGACAAGGGTGTGGATGAGGGTTCTGGTAGAGTGTTCAGAAAGAAAGGGGTGGATTTTACGGATGTTATAAAGAAAGAAACGACAGGTCTTGGTGATCTGCTGGATATGAGAAGGAGAGACAGAGGAGTCAAAGATGACCCCAAGGTTACGAGCTGAAGAGACAGGGAGAATGAGAGAGCCATCAACAGAAATGGAAAACAGGGGGAGTGGGGAGGTGGGTTTGGGGGGAAAAATGAGAAGCTCGGTTTTGGTCATGTTTAATTTCAGGTGGTGTTGAGACATCCAGACAGCAATGTCAGACAAGCACGCTGATACTTTGGTTTGGATGCAAGGTGGGATATCAAGGGTAGATAGGTAGATTTGGGAGTCATCATCATAGAGATGGTAGAAAAAGCCATGGGATGAGATTAATGAACCAAGGGAAGAAGTGTAGATAGAAAAGAGGAGGGGACCAAGAACAGAATGTACGCCAACAGGCAGAGGGATAGAAGTAGAAGAGGATCCACCAGAGTGAACACTGAAGGTGTGGAGGGAGAGGTAGGAAGAGAACCAGGAAAGGACAGAGCCCTGGAATCCAAGTGAGGACAGGGTATCGAGGAGTATGCTGTGATCGACAGTGTCAAAAGCGGCGGAAAGATCAAGAAGAATGAGGATGGAATAGAGACCTCGCAGTTTCGGTTGAGTGGAGAGGGCGAAAACCAGATTCTAGTGGGTCGAGAATAGCATGTGAGGAGAGAAAATCAAGGCAGCGGTGGTGAACAGCACGATCAAGTAATTTGGAGAGAAAAGGGAGGAGGGAGATGGGTTGGTAATTAGAGGGACTAGCATGGTCGAGGGAAGGCTTCTTAAGGAGAGGTGTGACCACAGCATGTTTAAAGGCAACAGGGACAGTCGCAGTGGAAAGTGAGAGGTTGAGAATGTGACAGATAAAAGGAATAAGAGTAGGAGAGATGGCATTAAGAAGGTGGGTGGGAATGGGATCAGAGGAACAGGTGGTACATTTTGAGGAAGAAAGGAGAAGTTTCCTCAATAGTAACTTCAGGAAAGGAGGAAAAGGACTAAGGGGAAGGAGAGAGAAGGGAACGGACTAGAGCCCTAGTCACTTCAGCCTTTCCTCATAGGGAAGTCGTCCCATCCCCTTTATCATTTTCGTTGCCCTTCTCTGAGGAAGATGACTGAATATAACTACATCAAAAAACTCCTTTTGTCATCTCTGAGGGGAAGGTGTGTCTGCATTATTGTACTGTCCATAGAGAACCCTTGTTACAGGTAAGCAACCTTGCTTTCTCTGTGTCCAGATAGGATAATGTAGCCACACTTGGGACCAAATTCTATAAATAGCACCGAAAAAAATAACATTTTAAGCACTATTCTATAAACGGCGCTGTTTATAGAATACGCTGAGATCAGCACCTAACTTTAGATGAAAGGATTTACACCAACTAAACTCTGGTGTAAATCCTCGAATCTAAATTAGGCGCAGATCCCCCTTATTCTATAACAGCGTGCATAAATTGTGGGAACGCCCCTGATCCGCCCATGACCCTTCCTGGCCGCAACCCCTTTTTGGAGTTGCACTACTACTACTACTATAAATCACTTCTATAGCGCTACCAGTCGTACGCAGCGCTTTACAATTGAACTCAAAATGTACACGCGGAAACCCGTGACTAAAAATGCATGCATAAATTTCAAATTAATATCAATTAGTGCCAATAATTAATTATTAAATCAACTAAAAATGAACCTTTTTGAATAGAACGGTGCGGGGTATTAACTTATAATCAACTATACCAAATTTCCCAAGCACACATACATCTTATCAATATTTCAACCATGAGTGACTGATGTGAAGGATCTTCAGACTTGTGTCTCTTAATTGCAAAACATAACTTTTTAGGCAATCAGATGCAAATCCTCATTGATCCGTTAAAGTGTATAACAACTTTTTTTTTTCTTTTTTTTCTTCTTATAACCTTTTTTTGTGTCCATTAGTTTTCATGTTTATGCATCACCATTTATACTTTTTCTAATTTCTTTTCTCAAATTAATCAATACATTTGACATAGAGGGGCATAATCGAACAGAAACGCCTATCTCCATGGGCGTTTATCTCCGAGAACGGGTCCGTGAAGGGGCGGACCGAATCGTATTTTCGAAAAAACATGGACGTTTATCTTTTTTTGAGCTGGGCGTTTTTGTTTTTCAGCGATCATGGAAACCGAAAACGCCCAGCTCAAAAACGAATAACTCCAAGACATTTATTCATGGGAGGGGCCAGGATTCGTACTGCACCGGTCCACCTCACATGCCAGGACACCAACCGGGCACCCTAGGGGGCACTTTTACAAAAAAAAAAAAAAAAGGTAAAACAGCTCCCAGATGCATAGCACCCTTCCCTTGGGTGTTGAGCCCCCCAAATCCCCCTCAAAACCCACTGCCCACAAGTCTACACCATTACTATAGCCCTAAGGGGTGAAGGGGGGCACCTACACGTGGGTACAGTGGGTTTGGGGGGCGGTTTGGAGGGCTCCCATTTACCAGCACAAGTGTAACAGGTGGGGGGGGGGGATGGGACTGGGTCCACCTGCCTGAAGTCCACTGCACCCCCTAATAACTGCTCCAGTGACCTCCATACTGCTGCCAGGGAGGTGGGTATGACATTTGAGGGTGAAAATAAAAAGTTGTGAAACGGCATATTTTGTGGTGGGAGGGGGTTTGTGACCACTGGGGGAGTCAGGGGAGGTCATCCCCGATTCCCTCCAGTGGTCATCTGGTCATTTAGGGCACTTTTTGGGGCCTTATTTGTGGAAAAACAGGGTCCAGGAAAAGTGCCCTAAATTCTCGCTAAAAACGCATATTTTTTTTCCATTATCGGCGAAAGGCGCCCATCTCTGATCGGCAGATAACCACGCCCCAGTTCCGCCTTCACCACGCCTTCGACACGCCCCCATCAACGTTGTCCGCATCCACGACGGAGTGCAGTTGAAAACGTCCAAATTCGGCTTTTGATTATACCGCTTTATTCGTTTTTGGGAGATAAACGTCTATCTCCCGATTTGGGTCACAATATAGGCGTTTTTCTCTTTCGATTATAAGCAGGATAATCAACTACTTAGCTGGTGGTTTGGCAGCAAACTGTGAACCCAGGAGCCTCAACCGACTTGGCCAAGTTTCGTTATTCCTTCGTCAGGGTACAGGTCCTCTGCAAACAACAATATATATATTAGTTGTATGCTCACCATCCACTCTATTCATGTTATGATATCGTATCCCCCTCTTCTATCACTCACTTCCAGCGCTCTCCTAATCTCTTCTTCAAACTTGCAAAAATGGCTGCGGCATCTTTTTCGACCGCCGGCCATTTAAACTTAGTCAGCTAGTCGACGTCATCAGATTCCTGATTGGTGGTTTAGCCCACCTCTTCTGACCAATCAGATCAAAGACCGCCAGTCTAATTCCGAGTTTAGCCCCGCAGGGTGCAATGAGTTCAGATTAAAAATCCATTTTTGTTCTTTAAAGTCCATATTGCCTCCCTCCCACCCCATCTGAACCCTGTCAAGAATTCTCCATTTAATATCCGAAATTTCATGTTGTTTCTCCCACCAGTGCTGTGTTAGTGGAGCCATCATTATCTGGTTTTTCACTCTTGATTTATGTTCATTCAGCCGCGTTTTTACCGCTCTCACTGAACGCCCGATATACATTAACTGGCAAGGACAGATAATGAAATAAATTACATTTTTTGAGTTGCAGTCCGTTTTTGTACATACCATAATCCGGCGATCTGAAATAGGATGTTCCCACTCGCTCCCTTCAATGGTCTGGGAACATCATTGGCAGTTATTACATCTATAATGACCAACAGCTTCCATCGACTCGTTGTCATAGTCTAGTCGTTTATAGGTCAGTCTCTCTCCTATAGTCTTCCCTCGACGATAAGCGCAGGTAAGATGATTTTCAAAACAATTATGCACTTGTACAATATCCCAATTTTAATGAATAGCTGCATTGATGAAGGGACTTGCTGTTGAAAAAGGCAGGACCGCCACTAATCTGTCTTCCTTTGAATGTTGATTGTATTGCAATAGTAACTCTCGTTGAGAGTACTTAGCTCTTACATATGCTTTTCTTACCACTTTCTCCAGTTATCCTCTCTCCAAAAATCTCCAGCTCATCCTGTTAGCTTCTCCACTGAGGTCAGACTGACAGGTCTGTAATTCCCAACCTCCTCCTTACTTCCACTCTCGTGCAGAGGGACCACATCCACCCTTCTCCAGTCCTCCAGGACCACTCCAGACTCAAAGAAAGCAATAAAGATGTCAGACAGCGGTGCCACCAAAACCTCTCCAAGTTCCTTGAGCACCCTCGGATGTACCCCATCAGGCCCCATCACTTTGTCTACTTTTAGTTTAGCTAGCTCCTAACGAACACAGTCTTCTGAGAATCGGTCTCGGTCTTCCATACATCCATCCCCATTTGCATTTGTTTACAATATTCCTTTGTATTGAGAAAGTAATTTTGGATGAGATCCCAATAGAAGCGGAAGATCTATTGCCAGTTGTGAAGCCATGGATAACAGGTCTAACGAGGACAGTTGGGTGCTATAAGCATTATATCTGTTTGGTCTTGAATGACCTTTTGAATCACCTTGTGGATGAGAGGAATCGGTGGAAAGGTGTAGAGATGACTGTTTCTATGATAGGATGAACACGTCTGTGGAGATGCAATGCTTTGTCAGTAGCCTTGAACAAAATCAAAGTCATTTTGTGTTTATCTCTGAAGGGTTTTCCCTAACATTGAAAGAGCTTCACAACTGTGTGTTTGGAGAGAGACCATTCATTGGGGACAAAGAAATCTGATGCAATAATTTCCTAGAATGTTCTGTGACCCTGGAATGTATGTGGCATGAAGGTGAATGTTCCAGATTTGGTGAATCTCTTTGCAAAGAAGCAATGAACCCATTCCCCCAAGTTGTTTATATAGTACATTGCTATCTAGTTGTCTGTTCTGAGAATAACTGATTTCCTTGTTAATATGTTCTGAAATATCTGGATTCCGTAGAAAACTGCACGCAGTTCTAGATGATTGATATGAAGATTTGCTTCTTCTTGGTCCAAATACTTGCGAGTTCATATTTGTGAGATGAGCATCATATCAAATAAGAAAGGTATCTGTGGTGAGAGTAAGAATTGGAGTGAAGCCCTGAAAGTGTGTGCCCACTAACAAATTTAGAATTGATGTCTATCAGTGAAGAGCAGATTTTTTTTTATTATTTTATTTTTAAGCATTCACAGATTAAGTCAAGAAAATTCTTGATTTGAAAAGATACAGAAAAAAAAAATAAGTCATATTAAAGTCATATTACACAAATATATAGCAGGCACTATATACTTTATCCAATTAGAGAGAAAGAACAAGGTACTATTCCATGCAATATATGTTCCACTACTTAAAGTTAAGTAATAGAAGAGAAACTCGGACTGTTACGTTAATTACGGAGTAGATGAAGATATTACTATTGGCTGCACAGTAGGAGTTATAACAGTCCTCGAGTCTAAAAAAGAGCTTAAATGAGTAGATCATAGAAAACATATTTAACTGAATTTACTTTCAATACACATTTACAGGGGAAATTAAGCCAAAACAAACCACCTAAGTTTTAGAAAAAGTTGACTCCTCTTTTGAGTAACTCTGGAAATATTCTAATCTTACAGTTCATAAAGAGTTCTTCTCTATGTCGGAAAAATTGTCTTAGAATCCAGTCTCGATCCGGTTGCAATACAAAAGTCACCATTAAGGTCATAGGTTTAGAGCCCATCTCATCCTCTTGAAGCATTTGTGTAAGATTTCAAGTGTCAAATAAAACATCACCCCTTTCATCAATAACTTGATTAGTATTCTTCTTTTTATATGGTGGCACTTAAGGAACGAATTGCGTTCAAGATCTGCACGATTGTACACAAAATCATTCACGCAGACGCCGCAATCTACATGCTAAACCTCGTAGACCTACCTCCCAGAAACGCCACAAGATCATCCCTCAAATTCCTCAACCTGCACTTCCCCAGCTGTAAAGGACTAAAATACAAGCTGATGCATGCCACTACCTTCTCCTACTTGAGCACGCAGTTATGGAATGCACTACCTACAGACTTGAAAACAATCAACGAAACAAGTATCTTTCGCAAATCTCTGAAGACATACTTCTTTAACAAAGCCTACAATGAGAACCGATAACCGACAGCCTCACTAATATTTATTTTTGTTATTTTTTTTTTTTTTTGTTACATTTGTACCCCGCACTTTCCCACTCATGGCAGGCTCAATGCGGCTTACATGGGGGCAATGGAGGGTTAAGTGACTTGCCCAGAGTCACAAGGAGCTGCCTGTGCCGGGAATCGAACTCAGTTCCTCAGTTCCCCAGGACCAAAGTCCACCACCCTAACCACTAGGCCACTATACCCCACCAACCCAATTAGTTATGAAAGCCCACCCTCTATAACTACCCTAATCAGTCCCTTCCTTCCTCACTCAAACTATGCACAATTCTACTGTATCTGATATCCTGGTATGACAACGTTAACATAATCATGTAAGCCACATTGAGCCTGCAAATAGGTGGGGAAATGTGGGATACAAATGCAATAAAATAAATATATCTTAGAGACTGGAGGATAAGCTTGTTCAGGGATCTTCAGTGTCTCTGATAGATACTTTTTGAAAGTTATGAGAGGAGCAATAGAAGGCATTTTAGGAAAATTTATCAAACGCAGAGTTTTAGCTCTCTGTTGGTTTTCCAGGTTTTCAATCTTATATTGTAATATTGTATTTTCTTTAATCAAATTAACCTGAGTTTGTTGAAGAGATCCTGTATTACTAATATTAGTTTCAATTTTTTTCTCCATTGTTAATGTTTTTGTTTCCAACAGAGAAATTGTTTCTGAAGGAATCTTGGTATATTGAATCACAGATATTAATTTTTGAGGAAAATGAAGTTTCTAGCCCCAAAAGACCTTCCCAAATGGTGTCTAAGGTGATAGCTACTGGCTTTACAGGCAAAAAAAGACTTACTGAGAGAAGTAATTTCAGTCGAAATTCCAGTCGAGGACTGTCTTCTCCTCCGCAGCTCCGGAGTCTGCCAAAACGCTGACTCTTTCCTGTGCCTCGCCTTCGTAGTTGGAGGAACCCGACGGACTAATGCTGCGACCTGACCCCGCTACAGGAAACACTCCCTAAATGTCAATTCAAGGGGTTTCCTGAACTTGTCGCAGCTCCACCGCCGGCATAAGCGGAGGCCTCCGATCATCAGGGCTGAGAGAAATTCGGCCTCAAGTTGGGGATGTCGGTCTCCTCCCTCCGCTCCCTCCAGCAGCAAGGAATCCAACCCGAAAAGCATCCAGGCACTGCAAAACGGTCCATCGGTCCCGCCAAAGGTAACCCTGGTTCAGCGGGGTCAACATGCTGCTTACCCCTCCTTTTAGGCATAGAGAACAAAGGAGTCAATGTCAAGGGAATAAGAGAAGGTAGGGAACAGAGCTGCTTAGCTATGTTCTTTTCAGTACACCATCTTGTTCAATCTCTGAAGAGCAGATTTTATTTGTTGAGTAACAAGGATCTTGCTTGAGAGAGACTGAGAACATGAGTACATTGAAATTTGAAACCCCCACTGAATAGTTCTCATGTGGAGCTTGGCCAGTGGAAGGCTGCAGTCATTGCTCTTGATGTGCATTTATGGGAAACTCGTAAATGTATTTCCAAGGTTTGGATGGCTTCTGCTCAGTCCTGAGGAAGAAACATCTGAGCCTGCTGTGTGTCTAAATGGGCTCTGATAAAATGAACAGCTTGAGTAGGGGGTCAGCATAGGCACCCGGTATAAGAGGCTTGGGAGGCTATGCCTCCCCAGCCACAGCAGGATGGATCAGCTGTTTCTATAGAAATGCTAAATAGTATTAGTAGTAGTTCTCCTGCCAGTCCTGCTGCTCTGGGATAGCAGCAGCTGCAGTGAAAGCAGTCTCTAGCCTTGTGTATAACCAGTTGTAATTTGATCATCTTACTGCTGGGAGAGCAGAGCAGGGGAGGGGGGGTTGACTGGAGGCGTCCTGGGTTGCCAGGGAGATATTTAACTAGGATCATGAATACCTCCTGCACATGAGCAATTCACACCAAAGAGACTTGCACTGACCCCTGAAATTTTAAAAGTGCTAAAAATACGTTTTAAAAGTATTTGCATTAAATCTAATTGCAGAATTTAGGTGCTAGGAAGTGGGATTGGTATGCTATGTACTCAAATCTCAAGCCATATGCAAATTAGTCCGTTTTTGGAGGTTCTCATTTGCTATTTATGGGTAAAAATTGTTGGAAATGTTTACAGCCTTAATGTTAGGGCATGGCTCTGATCAAAAATGTGAACTTTGATCAAAAAATGAAGGGTTTAGCTAGTGTTTTTGACTAAAAAATTCCCATTAAAGTGTCTGTATGTTAATCTGCATTCAAATAGAGCGCTCTGATTGGATGAGCAGCTCCTGTTAGAAAATCTGCCCGGGAACAGAGAGGAGAGGAGAGAATCAATGGGTGGGTGGGTGTGGATGGCTGGAGGGGGGGCAGGGGAGAGGAGAGAATCAAGGGGTAGGTATGGATGGCTGGAGGGGGGGGCAGGGGAGCGAGGACAAGAAAGGCAGAAAGTAAAGAAATAAATGGAAAGGAAGCCCTGGAAACGGAGTTAAGAGGACAGATAGCAGCAGAATCGGATACTGGGCCAGCATGATCAGAAAAACAAAGTCACCAGACAACAAAGGTAGAAAAGATCATTTTATTTCATTATAGTGTTTGGATATGTCCACTTTGAGAATCAGGTGCTCAACATTAAATGTTTATATTTATTTACTTATGTATGGCATTTTTATCCCACATTAAACTGAATTAGGATGTTTTGTGGCTCTACATGAGAATTGTGATATTATGATCTTTGTTTCATATTGTTGACGGTTCTGCATTTTCAGTATGGGTGGTATATTGGTGTATTAGGTTCTGCCCAGTGTAATAATTATGGTACAGTAAGGTTCTTGGAGTGTTGCCATTTTTGCACAAAGTTGTGCATAGTGTTTTGTAGTTACGATTGTGGTTAGTATATGCTCTTCAAGCAACCAACTTTTTTTTTTATTCTTTGACATATGATACATATTCAATATCTATAATTTAATAAAAGGTATGTTAATGTGACTTTTTATTTATTTTTTCTTGTGTTTATCAACCAATTAGGATTTACAAGCTTCCACCCCTGGCCCCCACCCCTAACCCCGCCCCCCTCTTAGCTCCCCAAACAGTTGGGACACCGACCTGCCTCTGGGGGTCAGAACTGATTTCTCCTTAATGATTATGAAGCCCCAGATTTTGAAGCGTATTCATGGTTGTTCATAGGGATGTTAATAAGGCCTGCTATTGATTGCACAGTAATAAGGCCAATTGTCTAAGTATGGAAATACAAATAAATATACTCAGCTATTCTGAGAAGTGTAGCTCATAAGGGCATTTGTAAATAACCATGGTGCTGTAGAGCGACCAAAGGGTAACACCTTGTATTGGTAGTGGATGTAAACAAACTGAAAATGCAGAAATTTCCAATGATCTAGATGGATTGGGCTGTGCGTGTATACATCTTTCAGATCCAATGAAGTGAAGCCATTTGGACTGAATTCTGGAAGAATGGTTTGAAGGGAAAACATTTAAAATATCGCCTTAAAAATATATCCAATTCTCTGAGGTTGAGGATTGGACGATGACCTCCAGATTTTTTTGGAATGAGGAAATAATTCAAATAGAAGCCTTGAACGGTCTCTGATTATGGGACAACTTTTATTGTGTTGGCGTTCAGAAAGTGTTGTATTTCTTCTCACAAGATCGAGTGTTGGAAGGTCGTTGAATTCTTTTGAAGAGCAGGGAAGTTGGGAGGGATTTTTAGAAAATTTATTTTGTACCCCGATGATACCGCTGCTATGAATGTATTTTTAGTTGGCAAATCAAATCGGTTGCATGGTCAGCTTTTATTGTCTTTTCCTTCAATGAGGAAATTTTGTTATATTAGAATTTTGTTATATTCTCTTTCTTATCAGGCTCCTGCTTTTTGGAATTCTTTACCACTGGAACGTAGGGTATGTAGCGATTGTTGTATTTTTCAACGATTACTTAAGATTTTTTATTTCAAAAATATGTGATA